>NW_020438946.1:65629-98773 GCF_000699045.2 Agrilus planipennis
CGTTGCCGTGAGCGCGCTTCAATGCAACGTTCGATACAGGCAACTCCGGCATGTGTAGTGTAAAATTTAAATTCATAGTGTACAAATAATATCATTAAACCAATTCCTGAACCCCTATCCCGGTATGTTTGTGTGTTTGAAGAAGTTTCACTTCAGTGTTGTATAATTACACGTTGTATTTTTTTTTTATTTTCGCTTACGAAGCAACGGGCTAGTGGGATAAATTGTAAACATCACTTTACTATTTAGGCAATTTTTTATTTTCTCCGTGCGACTATAACGATCAAAATAAATTCTTAGGCCTTCGTGTTCGTTATTTGTAACAAATATTTTATTTTAACAAGTACATTATCCCCCTTCATGTGGACCGCACTGTATGTATAATATGTTTCTGCCTACCTATTTTCAGCCATATACCACGGTGGTAACATTCCCCCTCTTGCTTCTGGTTCCGTGCGTTTTGATCTCTCGCGAAAGAGCTAATCTGACGATGAGACAAAAGGTAATTACATCTTATATCGTGCGCTGTAATATTTACGTTAACTACATACGTTAAGTTGGCAACCTTTCTGTGCGGAGTATTGAACACGACTTATCACAAGTCGCGAGTTTACCAGATTTAAATTAGTGCCGCAGAGGCTTATATTGTTGATAATGCATTTAGAACAGCCGATACGAAATGGAAGCATCGATGAGCACAAACTTTGCACAAGCTCAAGCGAAACACACCGCACAACTGCCGAGGTTAATGCCAACAAGTGGCGGGGCTACACCAACAACAATTTATTCAATATGTACAACAAACAGTAATAATTTGTAGTGTAAAGTCTCTACCAAAATTAAATGCAGTTTGTGGAACAAGCTCAGCGTCCTACATATACATACAAGGTCTGTTCAAAAAGTATCGCAAATTTTGAATTTCGCTGACTGACTGACACCTGCCATTCGATTTTTACCAATGATTTGGATCCATAAACTCTGTCCATGACGACTCAAATTTGCTCTAGAGGATCATGACTGATGACGAATCATAGATTTATGGTTATGACGTGAAAACCAAAGCTCAATCATCTCAATGGAAGCTGTCGCTCGAGCCAAGACCGAAAAAAGCGCCAAGTTAGATCAAATGTGAAGGGTAAGCTAGTAAGCGCTCTTCAACTAACTAAAATCTCAAACATTGCTTATTTTGTTTTAAAGCAGTACAGTTAGTTTCCACAAAATTCTACACGTTTTTATTATATATTTTGTTTAGGTCAAATTATTGTACCAACTAAACAGAGCAAATTTGAAACTAAATACACCTATAAATTTTATAAAAATATTTAAAGAAATATAAAACCAAACGTATTTTCAACGCAGGGTTTCCTTTTTATGAAATTAGTCCATAAATTGTGTATTTTAATCAGCTGGGCCAATTTAATTGTGACAGAGTTTGCAGTAGAAAGCAAAAATGAGAACGTTTTCTCTGAAATATTTAATTTGGTGCTTTATAGAAGTGCTTCTCGACTTATTTTTTGTAGACTTGTAAAATAATAGTTTACATGCTACGGCAATCCGATAGTATTTCGAAGAAAATTAAACACTTCTCGGAAACCATCAACCAAGAAATTTGCCAGAAAATAATTTTCCCTAGAATGTTATTTAAGTAATTTAAAAGCTTTTGTACCTCTCTTCAATAATTTGGCTGACATGAATGTTAACTCTATTTGTTTTCTAATGCTTCTACATTAAAAATGAAGATAACAACTGTATGGTAGGACTGTGGTAAGGTAAACAATTTTTGAAAAATTCCATGGATTGAAAAAGAATTGACATTTTTGTTCACGTACAAATAATTATCGGAAAACTTCTATTAAATATTATTAGAAGCGACTAACAAAAAACTTAAAGCCAACTCTCATCATTGTCTGGCGTAGAAACAGTCAGATATCAGCTCCTTCATGCATAGCATCTTCGCTATTAGCAAACCAGCATCGTTGGACAGAGATCTTCGTTATGTTACTGACACACTTATCTCTAATGCAGCGGTTCCCAAATGATGTTCCGCGGAACCCTGATGGTAATCCATGGAAAAGTTACAGGGTTTCCGCGAGATACGACGTTTCTTGTCCTAGTAAAAATATTCAAAATTCTCCGAAAAGGAATCTTTCTGTATCTAACCATAAACGAACATCTAATATTGAAACTCAAAAAGTCCTTGAAGGGATATTTTCCAGAAGAGTCGCCCGATAGTTATTGATTGTGAGTAAAGAATAAAACTAAATCATCAATGTTAACTATGTCGGAGTACGAGAAATTGATTGATTTTAAGAATTCATCCTCCTTAAAACAAACATTTTAATCAACTGATTCAAATTTAAAGGACCTTTAGATCAAACCTAATGATGAATGTCCTGCAGTCGTTGAGAAGATTATAACGGTTCCTGTTTCTATTTATTTCGACTTCAGATTGCAGACGAGCTTTTCGGTTTACGCTTAAACTAAAAACAAATTCAAAACTAGACTGGATACCACTCCGGATATTCTAATTGAATTGTCTGACATTAAATTAAATTTTAACGCTGTTATAAGCAAAAATGGGCACATTAAATATATACGTGTAGCAAAGATTTTGAATTCAAAATTTAATTTGAACAACATGTACATTTCTAAGGTGTTAGGAGTCAGGCATAAAAGTATCACCATTACTTTATTGTCGAGGTGGGGTTCCATAGAAAAAGAGTCATCAGAAAGGGTTCCGTAGGAAATAAAAATTGGGAACCTCTAATGGGTACCGGAGGCGTAATGTGAATCCACAATATGGAAATATCGACGACCTCGGCGCTCAAGACCACCAAACATATCTGCCTTTCATTAAAGGACAAAATCGGTCGAATTCTGCAGAAGGAAGGCGCCAAGACAATCTTCAACATCTGTGGTAAACTTAGAGGTTGGCTTGTCGAAGTGAAGGATGTTGAGGGAAAAAGACAACCTGAGAGAGTCTACTTGAAACAATGCTCCTGTGTAAAAGTTTACCTCAGAGAAACAAGTAAATCCATCGTAATCAGGATGAGGTCCATTCGACTGAAACAATGCAGCAAATCTTCATTGGCAGATCATGTTTGGGACAACACACGGCATTCAATTCGATCAGACAAAGATGCTATCCAGTGGGAAACACTACTGCCCCAGGGCCATCAAAGAAGCATTTGAGATCCACAGACGCCCGAACAACCTCAACAGGGAGGATGGGTAGCACCTCGGTACGGTTTGAAAACGGGTATTACAGCATAACCGTAAAATCATTCATTGGCAACGACGGAACAACTATTTGAGGCGCTGCTGGAAAACCCCCCAGTCTCAGACCAGCATGACCTAACGGTTAACATCATTGCTTACCATTCGGGAGGACATCGGTTCGATTCCGGATTCGTCTGGCCCGACCCAAGTTTTTTTATGGTTTCCTTGGATTATTTAAGCAAATGCTGGGACATTATTCACTATCTTCTGCCTTCACTTTGTCCGTTTCATTTTTCTCTCTCCAGCAACCAGCCACCCATTCTGACAATTCCTCAAAAGAGGCTAAAGAGGGTTTTCCGCTGTTCTCTCCGGAATATTTCGGGAGGACTGTCAACGCATCAGCATTAGCAGATGGTGGAATAAAAAACCCAAAAGTTTTTCTTAGATACCGAGTCAATTCAGCACCAGCGTTGGAGAACCTGCATCCACAACATAAAGTTGAGCCCTACGCTCCGGAATAGTCTGGGGAGCCTGCTTGCCCACCAGCATTAGTAGCTGGAAGAATAAAAAACCCAAAAGTTTTTCTTAGATTCCGAGTCAGTTCGGCATCAGCGTTGGAGAACCTGCATCCACAACATAAAGTTGAGAGGGTCTTCCGCTCTACCCTCCGGAATAGTCCAGGAGGACTGCCCGCCCATCAGTATTAGCAGATGGTGGAATAAAATACCCAAAAGTTTTACTTAGATTCCGAGTCAGTTCAGCACCAGTGTTGGAGAACCTGCATCCATAACATAAAGTTGAGAGGGTCTTCCGCCCTAGGCTTCGGAATAGTCTGGGGGGCCTGCTTGCCCACCAGCATTAGTAGCTGGAAGAATAAAAAACCCAACAGGTTTTCTTAGATTCCGAGTCAATTCAGTATCAGCGTTGGAGAACCTGCATCAACAACGTAAAGTTGAGATGGTCTTCCGTCCTATCGTCCGGAATAGTCAAGGAGGACTGCCCGCCCACCAGCATTAGTAACTGGTGGAAATAAAACACCCAAAAGTTTGTTTTTACATTCCGAATCAGTTTAGCACCAGCGTTAGAGATCCTGCATCGACAACGTGAAGTTCCTGATGAAGATGTCCCTTGTGATAGGAGTTAAAACATCGAACCCCTTTGACGCCACCATGACCCATCATAGGGATTGCGTCAAGAAGGAGCAGTTATTATCCGGAAATGCAGTTTCTTTTAACGAAAAGCACATTATATAGAGAACATTATGGCGCATTTGTCTTATCTTTTAAAAACATTGCGCCGTCCAAATGCAGCCATATATTCGTTCAAATATTCAGCCAATAAATACCCGATTTCCGTTGTTTCTTTTTTCAAATTTGCCCTCCTCAATCGTTTGCTGTTTATCTCCGCGAACCGCGAACGTTCTTACTTTAACTGTGAACAATTTCTTTTACGAACCATTGCTTTCGTGCGGTATACATACATACAAACGTACATATAAATAAACGTGTTAGTGTAAGTAGACTTACATACGTGTGCATTTCTTATTACGCTTTTAGCTATCATAAATCCTTCGGCCGAGCGAACATAATTTCAGCAAAAGGTTAAAGTACAAGCAAGCAACAGAAACATTTTCTTCGTGCTGCATGTCGCGGTTTACTTGAGAGTGCCGTTTATATTTTCGCTAAGCGCCAAAATGAAAAAGAGTCGGTTATATATATATACATATATTGAGAACGACCCTGGACGACTAGTGCAAATAAAACAGTTTTGTTGCACGAATAATAGATGTTTGAAGCTGAAAATATCCGTCAGCTACGTTTTCCTGCTTTTTCTGGCGAATATACATATATGTCTCGCACATCCTGGAAGAGCAGACGTGGTCATCGTCTATAAAATGACATCCATCATAGGTTGCTATATTATGCTTTGGAATAATATGTTATGGTCTCTGTCATGTCGAATCTATACGCATAACTAAACGGATAACATGATCACTAGAGTCATTAATGTAACAAATAAGGTCAGAATCCTCTAGAATCTGCATTCCGGAACGAAATCCTTTTGGCTAAGGTGAGGTCGGAAGAAAAACAGTAACAGTTACAAGGCGATAGGATAATGAAGGCCCGATTAATTAATAATAGAAGATTGATTAGAAAAATAAAGTACTTCGAGTGTGAAAGGTGCACAAAAACACCCAACTCTATGCACGTCGCGAATCACAGTAAAAATTTTAAGACACCTGTAAATCGAATCTGGAATTAATTAGTTGTAATTGTAGCAATCGCTCGAAATGCTTCTACAGAAAACAAAAGCATTTTCAGGACAACAGTAACCTAGACCTAGACTATTTGTCTAACAAGTTTAATCTAAATCCGCTCAGCCGCCAAGGCGTAGATAAATCTAAACTTAAACGCGTTTACTATACCTATGTATTACGTAAGTATACAGGATGTTTCTGAAATAAGAAACAAGCTTTGGAGGATTATAATTAGATGCAATTGCTAATCGTATAAAGTAGTTAAGGAACATAAAAGAGAACTAAACGAAGTTGCAATCCTAAGCCGACCCTGTGCGTGAATTGGCAACGTCCATATAGAGAAACTGCGATAACAACTAAGTAGCTAGTTCGATGAAAAATGTAAACAGAACGACTAATAAAGTAAATGTCAAGGGTTACTACTACGCCACTACACATAATAAACGCTTTAAACTCTCATTGCGATGACAATTAATCAAATTTACTTATATCAGAAAAGGGAAATAGGGAAAGAGCGAATATAAAGATATGAGACGAAAGATTAGCAGAAGCGGCTGATTTTAGGTATCTACGTAAGTCAGGACAGAAGGAGTAGTAGGGATATAAAAATGACGATAGTGCAGGGTCGAGTCGCCTTTAATAAAAAGAAGTCACTTCTATGCTCGCGAAAGGTTGATTTAGAGATTCGAAAAAGATTGGAGTGCGGTGCTGTATGGATGCGAAATATGGACGGTGGGCGCAGCGTAAAAGAAAAGGTTAGAAGCGTTCCAAATGTGGTGTTACAGGCGTATCATGAGGATACCGTGGATAGAGAAGGGTTAGAAATGAATAGGTATTAGAATGAATAGAAAAACAGAGGACTCTATGGAAGTCAATAAGATATAGACGAGATAGGTTAGTAGAACAACTTCTCAGGCATGAAGGTCTAGTCAGAGACATATTAGAGGCAGAAACGGAAGTTAGGAGGGGTAGAGATAGACCTGAATTAGATTATTTTTCACAAATACTTAAGGATGTGGGATGTTCTAGTTTTAGGGAATGCGAAGATTAGTTCGAAGGTGCGTATCCAACCAGTCTTAGAACTGACGACTGCTATCAGAAACATCGTGTATGTACGTACCTACTACTTGTTAAACAGATTCCAAAGAGTCTTTTAGTCATAGTAAAACTGCAACTCAGTAGCAAAATGCAAATTCTGCATTTTATACATATTCACGTAAGCAAATAATACCAGACGTTTATGACAACATTACTCATTTATTTAAGTTTAAGATATGAGTATATGTTTTATTTACAATTCCTGTCTAAAATAACGTGCATTAAAAACGTACTTTTCGTTTTGTCGAAGTTCCGCACTGACGAAAACAGGCACTTTCGTACGGATTTAAACCGTTTGCGAATAGAATATTTAAGGTTTAAAGTGTACATAACAAGGTAAGCGACGCGCATAGAGAATGTTTACAACCCCCGCATTCGTTGCCGTGTGCGATTCGAGTTCTCGCAGGAGATGCTTCAACGAACATGGCGCGCGCCGCCTTTCCGGCGTTCGTTTGGCTGTTATTGCAACATTAAAATAAAATACAACTCTGAAAGCACTTCCGGGCGATTCGTGGACAAAAGCAACTGTTTCGAAATGTACCTGAAGCTTTTATTCTCTCTCTTGTTTCACATACATACATAGGTATGTGTATGTAGAGAGCGGTTTAACAGTGTTTTCTAGTACGAAAGCTCTGATACCCTTGTCGGAGTGGGGAAAAAAGCTGTTTACGTCGTATGATCTTCAGTATTTTTATTGATTATGGTGTTAAACAAAACAAAAGTAGGAAACCCTGGATAAGAAAAGAGATTGTAGGATTAATAGAAGAGAAGCGAAAATACAAGAACAGTAGGACAGACGAAGAAGGACAAAAAAGATATAAGGCGATAAAGTGGGAAGTAATTAGGAAGTATAGAGCAGCTAAGGAACTGTGGATTGATATGAGGTGTAAAGGAGTAGAAGAAACGGATAAAGCTTATAAAATAATTAAAAGGAAATTTAGAGAAGTAGGGTACAGTAGTAATAATATAATAAATGAGATAGGGGTCATTCAGATAGAAAATGAGGAAAAGGTAGACAGGTGGAAAGAATACTTAGAGAACCTATGCCATGAGTTGGGAAATATATTAGAAAAAGATGATAGTCTGAAGATGGATGAGCTAGGTTATCCCATAATGAGAGAAGAGTTCGATGTAGCATTAAAAACTTATAAAATGAGAAGACACTAGGTCTAGATAGGATACAGGCAGAAATTTTAAAACATACAGGACAAAAGGTTAGAGATCGTTAAGTTGGTTAGTCACATTTACCAGACGGAGAAAGAAAATAAGTAAAAGTAAAACAAAAATACTGGTACACAGGAAAAGAAAAAGAAGGGTGAATATAAAGATAGGAAATGAAAAAATAGGAGAAGTTGCTGATTTTCGGTATATATTAGAACGTTAGATAACTCAGGATGAAAGGAGCAGTAGAGATATAAATAAAGTTAATTTAGTGAATTTAGAAATTCGGAAAAGACGTCGAGAGCGACGGAAGAGAAAAGGTTAGAAGCTTTCGAAATGTGATGTTAACTGGAAAATGCTGAGGATACCGTGGATAAAGGTTAGGAATGAGGAGATATTAAAAAGTGTGGGAGAACATAAGACGCTACGGAAGTAGGAGTAGAGGCAGACCTAAATTAAATTACTGTTCACAAATAGTTAACAATGTGGGATGAAGAAATTGAATTTTCCGATTCTAACCGTGTCCTGTCGAAATTCCCATTACGGGTCAAGCAGCAACAACGACAGAGATTCCGAATCAAAGGATTCCTGAAGGTGTCCCCTGTGATCGGAGACAAAATTTCTTGAAATCTCTTAATATCTGCATGATCCGTTATGAATATTTCGTCAATAAAACGCGGTTAGAATCCGGTAATTGTTTTTCAGACGACAGTTGTGAAAACCTAAATCAAGAATGTAGGATGTTTTAGTTTTAGGGAATGCGAAAGATTAGCTCAAGATGAGAAAAAGTGGAGGTGCGTATCATTATAGTATTAACGATTCTATGATGAAGAACTCAGGATTCTGCTTAACCTTGTTGATAACATTTATGGGACTTGATATTATGTAGGTATATTTAGGACGATCAAAATTGGCAAAGTCTGCAATAAATCATCTGTGAGAATAGACGTATCTTCTTTATTGTTTTCACTTGTGACTGTAGTCATTTGCTGCGTTTTGAGCACGCCCTTATTAAGTTAGAAAATGTTTAATGAGTAGTACAGACAAAGTGAAAAGAGATGCAGCGGTTAGAGGATGCTTAGGTACTCAAAGATCATGAGTAAAAGTAGGAGTTCTGTCAGCAACTGCACCAGTCTAATTAGTAAGTTGAAAGAAGAAAGTAAATACGACAGCTATATTGCGAACTATACCAATTTTGAATATCTCAACTAAATGCAAAAAACTAAAAACTTTTGAATGTTTCATTCCTACCAGCCAGTAATGCTGGTGGGCGGACAGTCCCTCCCGACTACGGCGGAAGGAAGGGCGGAAGGCCCTCTTCAGCCTGCTTTCAGGAATCGTGGGAATGGGTGGTGGGGGGAACGGGTGAGAAAAATGAGACGGACGAAATGAAGACAGAAAAGAATGAAAGATTATCTGTGGAATATTCCTGCCCCAGTATTTGTCTAAGTGATCCAAGGAAACCACAGAAAACTTGGACCAAGGCAGACGGACGGACCCGGAATCAAACCGGCGTCCTCCCGAATGCTAAGCAATGGTCTAGACTTCTAGGCCATGCCGCTAGGTCAACTAAATGTAAAAAGTGCCTCGTTTATATAGGCGAAATATATAGCAGGTACAAACCAATAGAAATTAACTTTACTGCGCGACAGCTCTGAGTTCATCTATATAGTAATGAAGAAAACATTTCTGCCACCCCCTACATTTGCGACCATTACAATCCCTACCCCCATCCCAGATACGTCACTGCCGCCACTGGCCCAGCGAATTATGATTATTGTACTTAGGTATACCGCACTTTTGCGTTAAAACAAAGTTGAAAATGTAAATTATAATTATTTCTCATGATGTTTCACTTCAAATGCACACGCTACTTGTAACGGGTGTGTATATTACCTGTATGACACCGCTTACGTTATGCTTTATGTGCTTTTATTACGCGAAACGTTACGGGTGTTGTGATTTACTTGCATTATTTACTGCTCCAGAGGGGGCTATTCTCCCTGAAAACACCTGTTTGTTAATTTACTCTCGAATTCCTTACAGAGCATAAAGTACAAAGATACAAGAAACTGCAAACAAATGCTTTTCTGCGTATCTGTATCACAATGCCGACAGCAAAAAACTTTTTAAGAGTAGAGAAACAAGCAAATAAAAACAGAAATAAAATTCCTACTTCCAAATACTAAGCATGAAGGAATGTAACTAATTAAGTTTAAATGAGAGCCGAAAGTGCTTTCTCCTCGGCAAAATACAATCTACAAAGTTCGGGAGAAATTACGCTTTAATTTCGTTTTATTCTTAGTGTTTTTGCGTACTAAAAAGCAAATCATGTGTTGCTACTGTAATAAACAGGTTATTTAACCGGCTATTGAGTAGCATGGAAACAAACAGCTATTGAAATAAGAAATTTGAATACCTACTAATGTCGTTTTCCGTCGATTGCGTTCGCTACACTGTTTGATGTATCGGGTTGTTCGAAAAGTCATTTCGTTTTTTCCCGACAGAGGATGTAATTGTATTCTTTTGCACCCAACTTCACATTTAAGCCGTATAATTTTTATATGCTTTGAGAGCTCATATAGCAAGGCTTGTGTGTGAAAAATTCCAATTAATTCTACGCAGTAGTTTTTAGTTGGTGCACTTTTAAATATGGAGAGCGATAAGCAGCATTTTCGACATATCTTACTGTTTTACTACAGAAAGGGTAAAAATGCTGTTCAAGCCAGAAAGAAATTGACTGATGTGTATGGAGAAGGTGTGTTGACAGTACGCCAGTGCCAGAACTGGTTCGCTAAATTTCGATCCGGCAATTTTGATGTCGAAGATGCACCACGTTCGGGAAGGCCGGTTGAAGCTGATAAAGACGCGATAAAGGCATTAGTTGATGTGAACCGGCGAATAACAACACGTGAGATCGGATTGAGGTTATATTTATCAAATTCAACAGTTTATGACCACTTGAAAGGCCTGGGATTATCCTCGAAGCTCGATGTATGAGTTCCCCATGTTCTCACAGAGAGAAATCTGTGTCGCCGCATTGACGTCTGCGATTCGCTTCTCAAACGTCACGAAAATGATCCGTTTTTGAAGCGCATCATCACTGGGGACGATAAATGGGTTGTATACAACGTCAAACGCAAGAGGTCATGGAGCAAAAAAGATGAACCGACTCAAACCATTTCCAAAGCCGATATTCACCAAAAAAAGGTGATGCTGTCTGTTTGGTGGGATTTTAAAGGAATCGTTTTTTTTTTGAGCTTTTACCGGATAACACAACGATTAATTCGGAAGTCTACTGTTATCAGCTGGACAAACTGAATGATGCACTTCAACAGAAAAGGTCAGAACTAATCAACAGGAAAGGTGTAGTGTTTCACCAAGACAACGCAAGACCTCACACAAGTTTGGTCATTCGCCAAAAGCTTTTACAGCTTGAATGGGATACAATGGTACACCCACCATATTCTCCAGACCTGGCACCATCGGATTATTATTTGTTCCGGTCACTCCAAAATTTTTTAGACGGTAAAACCTTCACCTCAAATGAAGAGGTCAAAAACCTCCTCGATCAGTTTTTTGCCAGCAAAGACCAAAAATTTTATGAGCGTGGAATTATGCTACTACCAGAAAGATGGCAAAAGGTGTTGGACCAGAACGGTCAATATATAATTTAGTAAAGTATTTGTTTATTATACGAAAACTGTCTTTCATTTCCACAAAAAAAAACGAAATGACTTTCCGAACAACCCTATAGTTCAGATAGTTCTCGGTAGTCTTTTTAGAATCTAAGTAGCGTCAACTCTCTTCGCGAACCCTTGAGGAAAGGGGGGGGGAGCAAGTGGAAGTCGAAATATGTCAAATCCTAAGATTGGCGTAATTGTACGATAACTTGATTTGCTCGTTCTCCAGGTTGATTAACTTAATCCGAGGTGACTTAGACCTTGACAATCTAGAGTGGGAGGATCAACTTGCTCGTTTTGATGTTGTAGGGAGTAGGACCATAGGTTCAACCATAATTGAGGAACGCTTAACGAAAGAGCAGAGTAAGAGAAATCCTTGAAAAAAGGGAAGCAGCTGTTTCAGTACTCAGGGTGACAGAGATCACGAGGATCGATATGGCACTCTGATCCTGAACACTGCGAGGTGGTTGGTAACGGAAAACCATCATATGATGTTATCCCGAGTACAACAAACCGAAACTCAAATGATGGCGTCCTCTAGAATAAGGCACTCTGGATGATAAATAGTCTCTCATTCGGAACTACCCCGAAGGATATCATCAAGTGCAATAGGGGAAGATGCAATATTTCACGAGTGGGACAAATAGTGAAGGATGTGGGATGTTCTAGTTTTAGGAAAATGCGAAGATTAGCTCAGGATAAGAGGAAGTGAAGATGCGTGTTCAACCAATCTTACAACTGACGACCTTATAATGATGATGATGGGCCAAATAGTGGAGGATGTGGGATGTTCTAATATTAGGGAAATGCGAAGATTAGCTCAGGATAAGAGGAAGTGAAGATGCGTGTTCAACCAATCTTACAACTGACGACCTTATAATGATGATGATGGGCCAAATAGTGGAGGATGTGGGATGTTCTAATATTAGGGAAATGCGAAGATTAGCTCAGGATAGGAAGAAACGGAAGTGCGTGACAACGAGCCTTAGGATTGACGACCTTATGATGATGACTTGATGGACCGATGTTTTGATGGATTGTTCGCAAATTATTTTGAATCAAATCGCTCATTTTCTTTGTATTATTGTTCTCACCGATCATAAAAATCTGGCGTCGACGCAAGATGCGCTCTCAATTTTTGACATGACGTATTCGAGGTAGAAGTAAACAATTGGAAAACAATTGACGGATCTAAACACTTACATTTATATCTATCTACATCTATTGTGCGAGTTAACGAGTTGACTACAGTTATGTACATTTTAGATTGTATTTAGCGCTTTCACAAAATTTATATAATTTTAAAGCGTTCTCAAGGCTTTAGAAGCAATTCTCATAAATCAAAAGTGATTTACGGTAATGACCGAGAACTACATCGCAGCCCATTATAAACTTTCGTATCAATAGCATTTATTAGCACCTGGTCTATTCTGCTCAAGTTTCAAACTTACCTAACTGCAATCTATCTTTTCCACTTTCGAAATGGAGTTTTCAAACCATGCTTTTCCAACAAATTCATTTTAGTAGCAATTGCTAGCAAATCTTTCAGTTACATAGTTGGCAGCTTTTATCGTTCTGGCAGCGAAATTCAAATGATTAAAAAAAATGTATTATTATAAGCAAATAAAAGTAGAAGCGCTGTAAGTGTTTTAAATATCTTTTGTTTTGCCTTCAAATTAGATCAGGATTCTATAAGAATTACATATAAACGATAATTTGGTACAGGTCGCACGAAGGAAGCTGGCGAGCGGTCGCGCAGGTACTTGCCCATTTATGACCTAATTGGGTAAGTCACTTGGAACCGATACACAAATAAGCTTTCAGTAGGCGTAAATTATAGTATTAATACAGATAGGACAGTAGCGTACTAGGAAATAATGTAACGGCGGTGGGGGCCATCATCTAGACCTTTACCTATATTGCTTGTTAGGAACAAACAGTGATAGAATTTGCAAACATAGCAGTCAGCTGCTTTTAAACACCTACTTGATTAGTAACTGGTACAACTGTTGTTAACTCAAGAAGCCTTTCAATCTGCCTCTTATTAAAATTGGAAACTCCAATTGATTTGACGAGCCCTTTCTTGTAAACTTGCTCCATTGCTTTCCACGTATCCACATAATCGACACCTTCTGGAATGACCTGATTATTTTCGTCTCTTGGGAATTTTTCATCCCCTGGCTGCAATACGTTAATTGTTTAAACGTCAATCTTTTCATATTCTCTTCTACAGGTTTATACTGTTGTTTATTTTTTTTAAGTGTACATATATTATAATCTAGTCTTTGAAAAATGGCATTCGTGATCTTTATTTTTATTGCTCTGTTAACCATCAGAATAGAACTCGTTCAAGTTTCATAATTTTTCAAATAATTTTATCTCATAATTCATTACAAAACCCCCATTTTTAATGCATCACCATGAGTGTAACCCATAGACTTACAGAACTGGACTGAATCACCTGTACACACGATCCTTCCTTAACGAATAGTACACTGTCCTTTATTTCAAGCAAAGACATTTTCTGGACACTGGATTGGTCCAGTTCTATATGTGTATGGTGTAACTTGAGTGACAATGGTAGCTAATTCCGCAAAAATGGAGCAACAATAATAATTATTCAAAAATTGTATGTGCTTAACCCGATGTATTAAATGACTGTGTGTATCTCTTCATACTTTAAAGTCAAACGGAGCATGCATCAAATACAGATCCAAATAATCTAATCCCAAAGCGGTTAATGACTGTTTGAGTGCCGGTTCGACAGCTTCCGGTTTATGGAAAGTACACCACAACTTGCTGACAATGAACAGGTCTTCCCTTTTGACAATTTTCTCATCAATTTTTGCCTTGATAGCTTCACCAATTTCTTTTTCGTTTCCATAAANCCTTTCTGTAGTAAAACAGTAAGATATGTCGAAAATGCTGCTTATCGCTCTCCATATTTAAAAGTGCACCAACTAAAAACTACTGCGTAGAATTAATTGGAATTTTTCACACACAAGCCTTGCTATATGAGCTCTCAAAGCATATAAAAATTATACGGCTTAAATGTGAAGTTGGGTGCAAAAGAATACAATTAAATCCTCTGTCGGAAAAAAATGAAATGACTTTCCGAACAACCCAATAGAAACATAACTTACGAAAAAGAAAAAATTAACCTTTTGCTTTTGTTTTATAGTTAGTTTTCACATTCACCGTCATCATGGGAATCTCTATCACTGTCACCAACATCAACAATTAGTTCTTTTATTTGTATGTCTATTACTTTCTCACTGATCCCTGCTTTTAAATATTTTAAAATTTCCGCCAGCTTCCAGCGTCAGGCCTGTACCGAAAATTTGAAATCACATTAATATTTGTCAATTAAAGTGTATTAATAGCAGTAAAAGAAAACTAAAAAGACGATTTATTAAAGGATCGAAACTTATGCTTTTCGTGAATTATTTTCATTGGTTTCTTTTCAGTGCCGCCGAGGATACATTTTGTCACTTCGAACGGTCGCGTGGAGGTGAAGAAGGGCACAACAGTGCGCTTGGAGTGCAAGGCATCCGGCAACCCCGTCCCCAAGATAATATGGTCCCGACGTAACAATTTGCTTCCCGGGGGAGAACAGACCCTAGTCTCGCCCACGCTCAATTTAGACCGGGTCGACAGACACCAGGCGGGGATATACGAGTGCACGGCGAGTAACGGCGTCGGCGAAGACGTCACCGAACAAATTGTTCTCCACGTGCTGTGTAAGTACATTTAGAAATAATAATTGAATTAACTCAGATGCCGCTTTAATTACGAACAAAATTACATTTTTGCGATGCACTTAAATTGTCTGCAAAACTAATCTATTCTCACGACAAGTTACAAATTGAATAGTTAGTAACAACAGGTTATTTAATAAAGGAACTAAAAAAGTAGATGTCTCGCAGACTGTCATCGAATAAAAGCGGATTTTTTATTAAAATCCTAGAGAAATCATGATATCTATGCACATTCAATTAGTGATCTATCTCAGACATTTATGTTAAAAATCGGTTTCACAACGAACGTCCTTGAATGGCTTGATAAAGTTACTAGAGTCATAACTTCGGATTGGTTGTCAATATATAGAAACAAACCTAAAAGAAAATTTTCTATATAATAATCTAAGAGTTCTATTCATCTTAGTTTAAACGTCTTCCTCCTGGGACCGGTTGGACATGCAACTTCGCTCATTTCTATTCTAAGCTAATTTTCAAACTTCCCTAAAACTTCAACGTCCCACATCCTTAACTATTCGTAAACAGTAATCTAATCTAGATCACTGTTTACTCCTCTTAACTCCTTTTTCTACTTATATGTCTCTAACTAACACTTCATAATTAAATTTTGACAAAATACAACATGTACAGCGTTACGTTGCGTTGCGTTGCCTTACATTGCGTTGCGTCGCCTTATATTGCGTCGTCTTATATTGCGTTGCGTTGCCTTACATTGTGTTGCAATGCGTTAGCTTACATTGCGATGTGTTGTCTTATATTGCGTTGCCTTATATTGCGTTGCGTCGCCTTATATTGCGTTGCGTTGCCTTACGTTGCGTTGTCTTACATTGTGTTGCAATGCGTTAGCTTACATTGAGTTGTGTTGTCTTATATTGCGTTGTCTTGCATTGCGTTGCGTTGTCTTACGTTGTGTTGCCTTACGTTGCCTTACATTGTGTTGCTTTGCATTACTTTACGTTGCGTTACATCAAGTTGCTTTGCGTTGCGTTACGTTGCATCGTTTTACATTGCGTTGCGTTTTTTTTCTAAACCGTTTGGATAATTGTCCATTAACAAATAACGTCATACTTCTATTACAAAATTTGACGAACTTCTGTTACATTGTTGAATAGAAAAGCAGTCTATTTACTTCTCCCGTTTTAATGGCATATGAGAATAAAAAAAGGCATAACGCACAGGACCAAATTAGTTTCAAAACTTTCAAATTAATTTAATTGTGAGCTCGGTAAGTCTCATGGAACTGTGTTCTAAAAGATGAACGAATGACAAAGTAAACGTTCCCATTTCTGTGTTATTCCAGTTAAGAAAATTATTTCCATGATCTCAACGCTTCGCGTGCTCTCCATCCGTTTCCCTGTTTCTATCTCTTTCTCGTCAGTTTTCTTTCTCGATTTTCCCAGAATGGTCTCGACGGAATTCGTTCATTTTTCGGCATTTATGACTCGGTACGAAGTCTCTATTCTCATTTCGTTCGCTTGTTCGTTCATTCGATAGATAACTAACCTTGGCATAATGGAATGGACCGAACTGGGACGGACGGTGCAGGCAGAGGGAGCGCGTCGTGGCAGACGCGATGCGCCTCGCCGCCCCGTTAATCATCCAGTGCCCGCTTTAATTCGGTACGACCATAAAATAGATTGAGTGGAGAGGTACGATATGCCCACCTTGGGGCCCATTATTCGGGACCATTATGCCGAGGTTGCACTTTTAAAATGCCGCGGTCTACCGACCGACGACTGCTCCTTCAAATTTAATGAGAGCCGCCGGCGCCGCGACGCCACCGTCCGCGCGCTGCCGCCTTGATTAGCGCCAGAATTGAAATTATCGCCGGGCCGCTGCGCCAACCCCGACCGCAATTTCCGCTCTTCCAAAGAAAAAAGGACAAAAAACGAGAGATGGAAACTAATTGGGGTAAAATTATAAAAATACATGATTAAGGAGTTAGTCATGACTTACTCATGGATAGTAGACTACTCATAGAGTTCGCAAAGACGCGCTCTAAATGGCAGCGTTACGTGGATGAGTCTCTCTCCAGTCTCTCACAGTATTTCACAATCTCTCAGTTATTGCCTAGGTGTTTTTATGGATCTCTCACAGTCTCTGTATGAGAGACTCGAATGATAAAATTGTTAATTCAGAAATTCGAGTCCCTCACAGAGAGACTGAATGAAAAAAAACTGAAAAATTAAGAGACTCGGGTCTCCTGTAGAAAGACTGGGATCTCTGAAATATGTTGAACTTAGAAAATTTATTTAAAAACTTATTGAGAGATTCGACTCTCTCGTTCAGAGACTGGATATGAAATGAGGATCTGTCTATGAGCGACTCGAGCCTCTCGTTCAGAGACGCTAAACAGTTTTTCTGACAGTCTCTCTCAGCCACAAGTAGAGTTTCTTGACTAGAAGGTTAAAAAAAAAAGTACTCGGCATAAAAATAAAGTATTTCATTTTTTGTTTATAAACATATTTTTTGTTACACCTAGCAGCCAGTAACAAATTGCTGTCGCTCTTAAATACATTAATAGCCTCTAAACATGGCAAACAAAGATTTAAGTAAACTAAAAGTTCATTTTTAACTAGTTTTAATGAAGCTTTATTCCTGTCGTCCCATCACTTTGCGTTCATAACAAAGAATACTCTTTCTGTAAATGCTGAAGTGGCCGGAACGGACAGCAAAAGTGACACTACTTTGAACAGATTTGGGAAATCAGATTGTTCCGTAAATATGGCTTGCCATTTTTCTGTGCAATATTATTGATGTAAAAATACTCTGAATTTCAAATAATCGCTTACAAAATTACGATGTTTACTTAAGGCCTTAAATAAAGTATTTTTGCGTACTTTATGTGTCTTGTAAAGTATAACGTACGCATAGTCGAAATAGAGTACAATACTTTATAATAAAGTACGGGTGGCAACCCTAGCCACAAGCCACAACAGACATCCTTGACGTAGAAACACGTCATCCGTAAGACCCGCCCTCATTGTGGACGCAAATTATGATAAATAATAGTTTTATCGATGTAGTCGTATCGAGTTTACTACTATGTAACACCTTTGTTTTAATTGTTGTTAGACTGACATACGAGACGTTGCTAAATCAGTTAGGTATGTAATATATGTAAATTCCAGTTTGTGCCGACGTAAGTGCCTGCATCGTGGAGTGCCTCAAGGATTCATTACAGGATCTTTACTATTCACGGTACATACGTACAACAGCTCCGATTTCTGATTTAACGACATGTCAATATCACATGAGCGCAGAGAGTGAGATAAAATCCGATGCACAAGACATTTAATATACCGTTGAGCGCATTACATTTACTCCTGATTGATTTCGGAAACCCAATATTTGCATTCCAAATATGTAGGTAGTATATTTACTGGTAATAACTAAACGTAACCATCGCCTAAATTGAAAGGTATGTATTAGAAAGGAGGAGTTAGAGATAAGTTTAAATAAAATGGAAGCGTTATTGACGAAACAGTACTGTATGAAAATAAATAAAAATAAAATAAAAATAGTAGTATGTAAGATAGGAGACGAAAAATTAGAAGAAGTGACCGATTTTAGGTATCTAGGAAATCAAATAAGTCAGGACGCAAGGAGTAGTAGGGATATAAAGCAGAGGATAGCGCAGGATCGAGTCGCCTTCAACAAAAAGAAGTCATTTCTATACTCGCGAACGGTTAATGTAGAAATTCGGAAAAGGTTGTTAAAGGTGTATGTTTGGCACACGGCGCTGCACGGGTGCGAAGCATGGACAGTGAGCGCGCTGGAAAAGAAAACGTTAGAAGCGTTCGAAATGTGATGTTACAAGCGAATGATGAGGATACCGTGGATAGACAAGGTTGGAAATGAAGAGGTATTAGAAAAAATAGGAGAACAGAGGACTCTATGGAAGTCGATAATAAAATAGGTGAGATAGGTCGGTAGGACACCTTCTCAGGCATGAAGTTCTAGTCAGAGACATATTAGAGACAGAAATGGAAGTTAGTAGGGGTAGAGGTAGACCTAGATTAGATTACTGTTCGCAGATAGTTAAGGATATGGGTTGTTCTAGTTTTAGGGAAATGCGAAGATTAGCTCAGGATAGGAAGGAGTGGAGGTACATGTCCAACCAGTCTTAGGACTGACGATCTTATGTTGATGATTACCTATTATCGTTAAAATTGTGAATTTGCTTTTCATAATTTTTAAAAATAACTGCTTAATAAAACGGCAAAATAACCACAACAATAATTACGCCAATGCTTAGGGAAAAATCGCATGAAGGAAGCAGCGAGTACTTTAAAAATATCCCGTTAAATTGAATTAATTAAAATGCTTTCTATTGTAGCTCAAAATCTTTTAGCTTTGAAATAATTACTTCTAAATTTAAAACAATTAAGTAAGCGTATTTATAACCATCCTTCAGGGTCTCCCAGTTTACATTTTTTATGTAAAAATCTACTTTTATATTTTCTACCGGTCAAACCTTATAGCAGAGCCCAGCAAACTTTAACTTTGTAGGAGCCGCTACCTGAGGTTAGTTTGGGTCACTCCATACCCTTCAATGAGTACGAGAGGGTAAGCAGTAATGACCCATATTGCTTTCTCTTTTTAAGAAAAGAAAATAATTACCTCACTCGCACTCGCAGGAGCAATAAGGAGATCCTTGGCTATACCTAAGGAGCACTTGGGAGTCAAAAGAGCCTAGCTTGTCCAACTCTGCCCTATAGGGTTAGACACTAAAATTCAGAATACAGTAAAACTCTTATCAGATATTATTTCACTTAATTTAACTTCATCTTGTTAATTTCAGTCCTGAAGGACGATTGCACCGACAGACAGTAGTACTTATTATATTACGACGTAGAAACCAATTAATTAAAATAATTCGAAGTGGTCTGTATTCTGTCGAAACTGCCAGACGCGGATCGCGATTTCGATCTTTTTGGATCTCATCTGCGCGTTGCAGACAGCTCCGACAGAACACAGACCAACTTTTACCTGCTGTCTTAACAGTGCGTTTTAGAAAATACTACAAATGGCGCAGTAAACGCCATCTGTAGCACGATGCTACATTTTAGGATTACGTATGCTCCAACAAGGTCCACTTGTGTGGATATCTACTTGCTGAAAACGAATCCCGGCGTAGCCAACCTCAACGTGATAGGCACGTTAGCTTAATCGAATAAAATAATTCGAAGTGGTCTGTATTCTGTCGAAACTGCCAGACGCGGATCGCGATTTCGATCTTTTTGGATCTCATCTGCGCGTTGCAGACAGCTCCGACAGAACACAGACCTACTTTTACCTGCTGTCTTAACAGCGCGTTTTAGAAAATACTACAAATGGCGCGGTAAACGCCATCTGTAGTACGATGCTACATTTTAGGATTACGTATGCAACAAGGTCCATTTAAATATATGGATATCGACTTGCTGAAACGAATCCCGGCGTAGCTAACCGCAACGTGATAGGCACGTTACCATAATCGAATAAAATAATTCTAAAATGTAGCATCGTACTACAGATGGCGTTTACTGCGCCATTTGTAGTATTTTCTAAAACCAATTGATAATTAACTTAACAGACACCTACTGCTGTTTTACTCAGTCCCTTTTATCTACATCAGCTTGATGAAGATAACAAACCAAATGTTTTCCAGGAAAAATAAATTAATCAAGTTAATTGTTGTACCTAAAGTTTTATGTTTGTATGGGTTCATCAAACACACTAATAATAATAAATGCAGCCGTCTGTCTGCACTGTAACTCGTCTTAAGTTTGACTTCTAGGTAAGTACGTACTAATATGGTAATGCTGTTCGTTGATTCACTTAAGTAAAACCCAACAAAAGAGTTTCCTCCTCCGAATCCTTTCAATTAGCTAAGTGAAAATATTACTTAAGTGCTTTTTTAAAATGACTGTCTCCATCGCTTTAAGGTTATGTTCAGATGGACGCGTTATACGCGCGGTGAACAACCGATATATAGGGACACAAGCGAATATCATTTCTGTTCACATATTAAAGCGCATGTACACGTGTATACGCTGAAATCAACATAGGAAAATAGGAACGGACTATAAGACTACTTTCACACAGTTCGATAACGACACGATTAACTGCACGCGATTTGTATATCGTATCGGAACGCCGCTTTCACATTATGCGACTAAATATTGTTTCGATAACGTTCCAAATTGAAATGCGAGCCTACTTACCCTCGCAGTGTTGTGTGGTTTAGTTGCATGTATCTAATGGGACGAAAAACACTAATTCTATTAAATGGCTGCAAGCCGCGGTTAGTGCTACTAGCATATCACACGACATATAAGAATGCATACATTTGGTTATATTGAAGATTTATTGCACGATTTGTATTTGCGAAATTTTTTACTACAACGATTTTAATATCGGATCGAATCAGTATGAAAGCATTCACTTTAAATACATTTATTTTGGATATACTTTTGTATCGCTGCGGTTTATTTACTGCATGCAGTAAGTCGTGTCGTTATCGCATTGTGTGAAAGTGGCCTAAAGCGTCATTATGGAAGAAAAGACTGAAGCTCTCAGGGAAGTAGGGGTGTTGCCCAGACAGTGGTGCCTAGATTTTATTGGTAGCGCAAACTTCCCCCCGCTAGTTTATATTTATATAGTACCGTCAATATCAGTGTTGCAGCCTTCAGTTGAAGAGTGGACTAGGTACCAGGCATGTTAAAGGCGAGTATGGAATCGTTTACGTCTCACACGCGTTTCAACATAACAATTAATAAATATTACATCCAAAAGGACGCGGAAAGTGACAATTTCGTTATGGAATTCTTTGCGTCCATTCAGAAGGACACGCGATAATACGTGAAAAGCCGTTTAGATGGTTGAAACTTAAACAATTCTTTCGCCTTTTTCATTGAATCTACGTACTCGCCTCTTAAAAATAACGGTCGTCAGTGTTTACAGCTTATCGGGACATCTCTGGTTGTATATCGAGGCACACGGTTGACAACTGATTCAATGTTTTTAAAATATACAATATGAATCCCCCGGGATTCTGAAATACCTAGCAACAAGATCCCAGAGCTGCTGTAGCGAAATATACGCGTAGACGTGCGTCAGGCACTCTCAAAAAGTACTTTCAGGTGTTTCATTCCCTTTTAGAAATCGTGGGAATGCTTGGGGTGAGAAACATGAGACTGACGAAATGAAGACAGAAGAGAAGTGAAAATTATCTATGGAATATTATTATTTACTACCCCAGCATTTGCGTAAGTGATTCCAGGAATCACAGAAAAAATAGGGCAGACGAACAAAAAATCGAACCGGTATCTCCCTTAATTCAAGGCACTCTGGTGGCCTATGTAAAATTAGTATCTCCATATTAGATATAGATCCACCACCGACAGTTTTTTGAATTCATAATTGCAAACTCATAAATAAAACAGGCAATATTTGTCATATATTCACAATAATTTTTTAAGTTAATTTTTTCACATAGTTTCAGCAGTTAATTTTTTAATATATGGGTGCACAAATAATGTGTTTCTTTTAAACATTGACATTCGCTACTTTGGCCATTATGACCATCATCATCATCGCCACCACGAACATAGGGTAGTTGGATCTAAGACTGGTTTGGCACGCATCTTCACTCTTTCCTTTGCTATCCTGAGCATTTCGCATTTCCCAAAATTATAATATATATATCCTTAACGATTTGTGAACAATAATCTAATCCAGGTTGTTTTTGCGGATAATTATTTATTTTATTTTCACTCCGATTCGACAATATCCGGCTCGAAGGACCATTAAATGTTTTTGAGTTGATTATTGTCGGAATAAAAGTCGGCAGAGTGAACTTAACAAACAATTACTTTATTACTGAAAACTACACTGGACTACAGAGAATTCGAGGTTGTCGTGTCGGGGTGTCAAATCACACTCTTCGAATGCCTACAGAACTTAAATCTAGGTACCTAAACAGAAATATCTACACAAAGGGGCACAACCACTTGCCTTCGGATGATTTCCCGCTGTTACATTTTATGATCATGCCGTTCAGTGTATAGCTTTAGCAAATGACAATAAATGGGTTTAAAGTAACCTAGGACATAAATTCATCTACAGGGTGTTGAGACATAAAATATACATTTACAGGGCGTGAACACAGGTCTACCTCTTTTCCTCTTAACTCCTATTTCTGCTGCAAATATGTCGCTAGCTCGTCATGCCTGAGAAGGTGTTCTATCTGCATATCTCGCTTATTTGTTAGTGACTTCCATAGCGCCACATGTTCTCCTACTCTTTCTAGTACATATATATACCTCTCTAATTCTAACCCTCTCTTTCCACAATATCCTCATCAGTCACCAGAAACACCACATTTCAAACCCTTTCAACATTTTCTGTGCTCCAGACATGCGAACGTAGAAGTGACTTCTATTTGTTAAAGACGATTCGACCATGCATTATCCTTTGTTAATCTGACTTCTTAGAAACCGAAAATAAGCGACCATTATAAAATAGATATATTTTGTAAACCTGCGGAAAAATGGTTGAGGCGAACCGCGGATTAGTAACCCCTGCCTTAGGTGAAGCACCCTCACGGTATACCTATCCGAAGTTAACAAACATGTTTGCGACACACATAGATGCAGAGTTACAATTAGCCTAAATCGTTTAAACGAGCATGCCATTTAAAAGTGTATTGTCTGTATCATTTCGAGAACAGGCGGGCTTCCATTAAATCTGAACTTTTAAACCATCATTGTTTGGAAAACGGTCTTGTTGACGATGAATATTTCATAAACAAGTGACAAAGTTTATAAAAGTTCCGAAATTAACTCATTAAATATTCAAGCGGGCTTGAAGCCGCCTAGTCGTGGGGTGGTTCATTTTGCACTCTTTGGCAACGATTCCATAAAATTTTAAATTGCTAACCGCCTACTCACGTTAAAACGCTTAAATTGGAAAGAGCGCATGCAAAAACCACGTGTTAAACCATATGGAATCCCTTCTGTCCACGTAACTTACCTAATGAAAATTATTTCATTTCAACTAAAGCTTTAACAGAATTTTTCAATTGCCTGGATTCGTATTTACGTTTGAAATGAAACTGATACGTTTGAAGGTTTGAACCTAAACAACCCACATAGATCCCAATATTATTAAAAAATCGCTTCCTGTAGGCAAGTCTATCTATTTTGCAGACCCTACTATAAAAGACTTAAAAGAAGTTGGACACAGTTCCTAGGTGTAGAAATCCTTTTTAGGTTTTATCATCATAACGTCATCAGTCCTAAGACGGATTGGACACGCACCTGTATTTTTCCTATCCTGTAGGAATAGCTAATAATAAAACGAATTGGCTAATGACAATGACATCCATTGAAACCATTCCCACCATAACCTAGTGTAGCTAACTCTTAACATTTTTTTATAATTTTCTAATGTATTAACCCTCGTTTCACCCCTTCAGGGATACTACTTTAAAAAAGTCATTTTATAGTGAAAGATCCGGTTGTATGAGAAAATCTTGTGTTAAATTTCAAGCTTCAGGAGTCAGCAGATTGTGTGCCTTTATCAATATATCAAACTTTGAAATCCCCTTTCCTTCCCTTACGGGTTGAATTTTGAAAAACCCTTTCTCAATGCTCACCTACGTTGCATAAAGAACAACTATTTCCCTAAAACTAGAACATCCCACATCTTTAGGTATTTGTGAACAGTAATCTAATCTAGGTCTAGGTCTCTCTCTTAACTCACCGAGCGGCATGGCCTAGAGGTTTAGACCATTGCTTAGCATTCGGGAGGACGCCGGTTCGATTCCGGGTCCGTCTGCCTTGGTCCAAGTTTTTCTGTGGTTTCCTTGGATCACCTAGGCAAATGCTGAGGCAGTAATATTCCACAGATAATCTTTCATTCTCTTCTGTCTTCATTTCGCCCGTCTCATCTTTCTCACCCGAACCACCACCCACCCATTCCCATGATTCCTGAAAGCAGGCTGAAGAGGGCCTTCCGCCCTACCTTCCGGACTGCCCGCCCACCAGCATTACTGGCTGGTGGGAATGAAGCACCCAAAAGTTTTTTTTTCTCTTAACTTCTATTTCTGCTTCTAATTCTCTAACTAGCCCTCCATGCCTGGGAAAGTGTCCTACCAACCTATCTCGCCTATTCCTTACTGACTTTCATAGAGTCCTCTGTTCTCTTATTTTTTTTAATACCTCCCAATTTCTAATCTTCTATATCCACCATATCCTCATCATTTGCCTGTAACATCACATTTCGAACACTTCCTTAGCCAATCCATCCACTCTATTTTGTACAAGAGCTTTGTCAAAGTTCAAGTCCCTTAGGATCGCTTTTTAGACTTATTTAAGCATTTCTGTGTGAATTTATGGATTAGTGTTTTATCTATGAATAAATATGTACGAACAAATTAATAGGCAATCAACAGTGACGATTCCCGTGTACTTACATGTCCCGTATTTCTCAGTTTCTTTCACAAAATATTATTACGTTTTGTCCGGATTTCCCATAAACCGACTTAACGACGAATAAACTTAATAAGATTATTTGAAGTTTAAAGCATTTCCAGCATAACCGCTCGTATAAACCCCGTAAAAGCGAAATCCGGATAACTACCCTCGCTATGACTATTTGCTCCGCTTGCCAAACAGGGTAAATAAACTTTTATCGTCCACTTGATAAATCAAAAACGTTATTTCGTAAGTCATGATTACTAGTACTGATTTAAAAATATTTTCAAAACCGTTTTACAGTTCTCACCAATCAAAAATGTTTGCATTTCAACCAATTGCGATCAGTCGATATAAATAAAGAGAAAATGTTACAAACAACGAAAATCGAGAAAAACAAACAGAGGATATTCGTCTTGCTCAAATATTGATTACAAAAGTTAATCAATCAAAGCAAATAATTAAAATATATTTAGATATATATGTTAGATTCAAATGACGCAAATGTCGACATAAATTAACAAAGAGAGCAGAATCGGAACGACGCCTATATCGGCGACGGTTCATAAAAAATTGAGCAAATAATCATTTATTTAACTCGTATCACGACAAGTGTTAAATTTCGTTTTTTGCCTATTCCCAAAATAATGCGCATTCCGAATGTTGACTGTGGTATATGATGAAGCTACCTTACACCAAAGCAATGTTTATCGGTGGTACAAAATGTTCTCTGAGGGTCGAGAAGTTGTGAACGACGAAGAGCGTGCCGAACAACCGAGCACCTCAACAACAAACAGACTAAAACATTGATGAAGTGATGAAATTAGTATTGGTCAATCACCGTTAGAGAAGTTGCTGAAGACCTAAACATATCGATTGGTTCCTGCCATTCGATTTTTACCAATACTTTGGGCATGAGGCGGGTCGTCGCAAAATTCATGCCGAAATTGCTCATAAACCAAAAACCGCATCGCATTAACATTGCTAAAGAGCTGTTGGACTCATTGAAGGTCCGCGACGATCCAAATTTTGTCCTCGACAACCCAAATTTGCTCCAGAGGATCACAACTGGTGACAAATCATGGGTTTATGGTGATGACGTAGAAACCAAAACTCAATCGTCCCTATCGAAGCTGCCGCACCAGCCAAGACCGAAAGAAGGGCGCCAAGTTAGGTCAAATGTGAAGGTTTTACTTACAGTTTTCTTCGATTGCGGAAGTCAATAAGGAATATTACCTGGAAATTATGTGCAATATGCGCGAAGCAATCCGTTAGAAACGTCCGGATTTGTGAAAGAACCAAAATTGGCTTTTGCACCATGGCGACGCCCCTGCTCACACATCGTTGCTTGTACGCGAATCTTTGGTCAAAAACAACACACTAATAATGCCGCACCCACCGTATTCTCCAGATCTGGCCCCGTGTGACTTTTTCTTATTTCCAAAACTGAAGGGGCCCATAAAAGGACGACGCTACGCTATGATTAAGGAGATAGAGACGGCATCGAAGGAGGAGCTGAACAAGATCCCAAAAAAATGATTTTTGAAGTGCTTTGAGGATTGGAAAAAACGTTGGCACAAATGTATAATATCTGATGGGGATTACTTTGAAGGGGACAAAATAGATGCTTTCAATCACTCCTGTGTTTCCTCAACGTATTATATTTCCAAAAACAAGTGCACATATTAAAAACGCTGCTATTATTTTTGTTTCACCACAAACTCAATAATAACTTTGCTGAATCCGAAAATATTTTAAGCAGGTAGGCACTTATTGGCAAAATTAGAGATCGATGAAGGATTAACTTCTTGTTTTGTTTAGTTTGCGGAAAGTGTTTTCCAGTTGTGTACGGAGGTGAAGGTTCGTCTTCGGTTAATTGCTACCGTAAGTTGATAAAAAAACCTATCTCCCAAAATTACTTCTCCGTCCTGCGTAGGTATCCTTAAACCCATCCATCACGCTACGATAGCCGTAACGATGTTTGGGTCGGATTCGTTTCTTTTTCTCGTAATACATCACGTCCCAAAAGATGTTTTACAAATGGATTATACAGGAAAACATGATGTGGCAAGTAGCGTAACAGACATGGAATTGAACAATTATTACGAACGGATATATATACAGGGACAAATGATTAGTATGCTTAGATTTGCAGATGATATAGCAATATCAATATGTAGCAAGAAGGAGTTAGATAAGTTACAAAGAATTAGAAGAAGTGACGATTTCGGTAATTGTCCAGAATTGGGGCTCCAGACCAAAATCGCTCCAAATATTTTTTCAACCATTTCCGGTCATTCTACATAATAGAATTAGATATTAGAAGGTGGGGGAGACAGTTTTTTATACTTCATAAATATTTTTCAAAGTAGTCCCAATTCTGGATAATTACCTGTACTTGGGACGTCATTGTGTGGAGTGACAATCGTGAGATAAGGAGATTAAAAGCTTGAATAACTTTTAACATCCCCCCCCCTTCTGACCCTGATCTCTTCATCCATCCCTTCCCGTACCTACAGTTTAGAACTGTGATTTAAATTTTGAAAAATTATCATTCAAAAAAAATTTTATTTTTGTTTATGAAGTCATAAAAAACTGTCTCTCCAACCTTCTAATATCTAATTCTTTTATAAAGAACTAGTGACCCGCCCCAGCTTCGCACGGGTGCAATGCTGATACTAAATATATATTTGTTCTATTTAGATTATTATCGAAAAGGGGAAATCTTCAAAAGATACCCCCTGAACGTACTAAGTATACTACAGAATGTCTTTAAATACAACATTCACAGTTTTTTGTCATTAGACAATACAAACCGGCCGGTACCGTAAATCTGTAAATCTGTAATATCTTCGAAAATATTCATTTAAATTACATGCTGTAAAGGGCCATATTGATCAATATTAAATGCACAATGTATTTAAGGTACTTAATTGGATAAGAATTAATGCTGTATTGCTTACAATCGCTTCGTAAATAAGTCATTATTTCTCATAAAAAGTAAAGGATAAAAATAGTTATTGTGGCTTTCCGCTAAGAGATAGACATATACCATCACGGACTTTTTTGTAGACCCTTTTAAGATGTACAATATTGTAGTACATTATTTTGATCTACCTCGTAGGGTTCAGCCAGCGTTTGCAATGTAAGCACAAAGAAATGTGTTTATTTACGACATCACATTAGAAACCTCTGAAATTATCAGTGTTTCCTTACTATATTATGCATGTATTATACATATAAACCTTCCCCTTGAATTACTCTATCTTTTAAAAAAAACATCAAAATCCGTTGCGTAGTTTTAAAGATTTAAGCATACATAGGGACAGACATCGGGAAAGCGACTTTGTTTTATACTATGTAGTGATGATCGGAAATCGATGAAAAAATCTTTTGAGCGATTTCGGTCTGGATCCCTAATCCTGGATAATTACCGCGATTTGAATTGTATTTAACATTATGTAGGTAAGTACGTACATAAGTCTGCGTCGAAAAAAGTACCGTTTACCGCTACACTTTCGTGACATACTGTAAATATCCAAGGTGAGGTCGTGGTCGTAATTAAGGCGAAGGTTAACTGCGCGAAAATATTCGAGAGAGCACGCTAATTTGGCGGAGCTTCGTGAAGAGGACTTCTTAGATGACTTAGCAGTTGGTCGAAGGATAATTAACCATTAAGAGGCGAGTTTACTTTTTGGGGGTTCGAGCTGGTTTTGCAGGAGAACGCAAAACGCGTCGGTAATGGCTCAAACTACGAAGGGATAATATTATTATCAGGCTCAAGTCGTCTCTAACGCCCCTATTAATTGTTTTAAACGTCCTCTGTCCGTTGTGTAAGCCGCACACAACGATGACGCTACGGGACCCTATTAGTCGGGGGGAAACAGCGAGAAATTGGCGCTTTGCCTGTTGAATTATTCACGCCAATTATAATTATCCTTCTGTGACCCACGGGATGACGCGCCGCATCATATTGTGAAAAATTTTCCACGACATCCGGTCAACAAACATTAGCGTTATCTCTAAATGCTGTCCACTCGGATTTGGTGTATAGCAAAAAAATTGGGGAAGGAGACACTTACGGGACTTATTATACTTCGTTTAGTTTCTGTAGCAATGCGACCTTCAGTTTGACCGGCGCAAAGTAGAAAAGAACAGCACTAGGCCAGAAAAGAAAGGAGACAACTCTCGGCCAAACCCTTAACCGCTGAGGAGCGTATAATCCGTACAGTACTGCACGGAAAAATTGACCATTTTATCCACTAAAATTGCATTGCTCAAATGTGCTGTTATTGGTATCATTTATTACTGAAAATATCAACGAGATATTTATTTATATTTGAAGACATATTAAAGGATTTGACGCTTGTTTTCGACTCGCACTACTATTCATGATTGAACAAAACTTTTGGCTGATACTGTATGAAAATGTATGTTTAATGAACAAGAGTCGAGAGTATAATGAGCTTTTTTTCCCTACCTACGATTTTGCCAGCTCGCATCCAAGACATTGGAAGGGGCACATCGCTAGAGAAAGTTAATGAAGTATACCTCTGAATGAAATTAAGAAATCGATAAACGAACCTCAGGTAGATTAACCAATCGACACTGACGTAGACAGCACTCATTTTGGGAGGGTTGTGGGTCTACAGGGTGTTCCACCAGAGGCAGTTTCGTCCATACAGAAAATACATTCAGACATACTGGAAGTTCAATTTCTTCTGGACGCTACCTACCCGTAGGAAAAATTTCCATTGAACTTCAATGGGAATCAATGGAAAATTTGTAAATTCCATTCAAAACCATTTGTCATAAATGGAAAAATAATTGTTTCCATTTACAATAATTCCATTAATATGTACACAGGAAAAATTTCTATTGATTTTCAATGGGAACCAATGCAAAATTCATAAATTCTTTTTAAAACCATTCAATATAAATGGAAAAACAATTGGGCACCTAAAAATAGAAAAGATCTGGTTTGAGATGATTAAAACTTATTAAAAAAATGGAGAAAAACGTGCTGAAGTTAATGTGATTGTCAAAGGAAGTTGTAAAAATAATAAACAAGACATTATTTGGAATAATAATTGTCATGTAATTCATATTTTTTTTCGTCGAAAAACCTCATATTTTATCTTGATTAAAACGAATGTCGTTTAATTACCAATAACAATAATTAAAGGTAAAAAATAAACAATTGACACTAGGATTTCCATTGGGTTCAGGAATGGAAGTTCCAGTGGAACTCAATGGAAATCCCAATGCGTTCAGCTAGAATTCTAGTGGAAATCCAATTCGTCCCATTGTCAATTCTCCATTTATTACCATTAATTTTATTATCAGTGGTAATTAAATGGCATTTTTTTAATGGAAATAGAATGAAAAATTTTCCTACACGGACGGTGGACACTGCGGAAAAGAAATGGTTAGAAGCATTCAAAATGTGGTGTTACAGGCGGATGATGAGGATACCGTGGGTAGAGAAGGTTAAAAATGAAGAGGTATTAGAAATAATAGGAGAACAGAGGACTCTATGGAAGTCAGTAAGAAATAGGCGAGATAGGTTGGTAGGACACCTTCTCAGGCATGAAGGTCTAGTAACACATATTAGAGACAGAAACGGATGTTAGAAGGGGTAGAAGTAGACCTACATTAGGTTACTCTTCGCAAATAGTTAAGGATGTGGGTTGTTCTAGTTTTAAGGAAATGCGAAGTTTAGTTCAGGATATGAAAGAGTGAAGGTGCGTGTCCAACCAGTCTTGGGACTGATGATCTTATGACGATTCTCGACTGCTTTTATAAAAACATTTTTTGTTATTAAATGTTCACAAGTGATATCAAATAAAAAAAACCTATGTCTATATTACGTTTAAAAATCAACAATTTTGAAAAATTTCATCGTGGCACCGTCCACGTGACTCAAAATAGAGGGATGTTTTGAATAAAATCACTCAATGAAAGTCGCGTAGCGAAACACTGGGTACCTCTACTTTCTATTGAATATAAATTCAATCGAATTTGGTTTTCATAAACTTTTGATGTATACATACATATATGCATTCGACTGGCGTCTGTTCCCTGAGTGAGAGTCATCAATGACATGTAAATTCTTATTCGTAGAACATTGCGCAATGCATTCGCAGAGATAGAAAGAGAGAGATATATGAACACATGTGCAAAGTATATTCGTTTTCTATGCATTTTAAGTTCTCATTAAAGTACCTACGTCAAACTTGAAGATGCACCGCTACGTTATTTACAAGCTATGCGCTGCATCTGTTTGTACATACCTGTTTCAATATACAGGGTGTAGAATTATTCAGAAAACGTAAACTCCATTTCTTGTCAACATTTCAATGTAAATTCCGTCGCAATGATTTTTATTGCTATACGCGAATTCCTCGATCCGACGGGACTTGAACCTTGACGAAGGTCTTGTACAAACTAGAGTGGGTGGATCGGTTTGCGAGTTTCGATGATTTAGAGAGCCGGACTATAGATTCAACCATAATGAGGGGGGGCGGGGGTTGTTAAAGAGAAACCAGACTAGGACAAGTTCCTGAAAAAGGGCAGCAGCTGTTTCAGTACTCAGGATGGCAGAGATCACGAGGATCGGTATGGCACTCTGATGCACAATACTGCGATGTGGAAGGCAACGGGAAACCGCCACATTATGATATCCCAAATCCCTCAAATGATGGCGTCCTCTAGGGTAAGGCAGTCCGGACGTAAACTAGTCCTCCATTTGGATGTTCAAGCGGGGACTACCTCACGGGATATTATTAATAAGTGCAACAGGGGAAGACGCAATATTTCACGAGTCGGAGCGTAGAATTTTAGGACAATGAGACAAGTAGGGAAATTAGAAAATTTGAAATGAATAGACTGCAATTAGATATAGTAGGCTAAGGTGAATTCCGTTGGCCAGAAGCTGAAGACTTCTGTAGTGGAGACTTTAAAATAATACATACAGGATCGGTGGAATGTAATTCGGGGGTGGGAATTGTAATGCGTATGAAAGTAGAGCAGAGTGCAGAATGTTATTTACAAAAAGGCGATAGGATAGTTATGGTTAAATTAAACTCAAAGCCGGTAAGAACGGTATTAGTGCAGGTCTACATGCCTACATCATCTTACAGTGATGAAGACGTAGAAGAAGTTTATGCAGATATAGAAGACGTGTTAAGTTTAGTGAAAGGACAGGAGAACCTAATAGTTTTAGGAGATTTCAACGCAGTAATAGGAGAAGGTAAAGTGGGTGCAATAGCAGGTTCTTTTGGATTAGGCAATAGAAATGATAGGGGAGATAGGCTGATAGAATTTTGCGATAAACATAACTTAACCGTCGCGAATACTTTATTCAACCATCACGTTAGGAGGCGCTATACGTGGAAGATGCCAGGTGATTTAGGGAGATATCAGTTAGATTACATACTTGTTAGGCAAAGATTTAAAAATCAAGTGAAGGACTGTAGGAGTTATCCAGGAGCAGATATAGATAG
>NW_020438946.1:99257-183394 GCF_000699045.2 Agrilus planipennis
CTCGCACTACTATTCATGATTGAACAAAACTTTTGGCAGGTACTGTATGAAAAAGTATGTTTAATGAACAACAGTCGAGAGTATAATGAGCTTTTTTCTCCCTACCTACGATTTTGCCAGCGCGCATCCAAGACATTGGAAGGGGCAAATCGCTACAGAAAGTAAATGAAGTATACCATGCGATCCCCTAGCCTATTGCATCTAGTTAACACTCTCTTAGGCTTGACACTTATTTCAGAAACACCCCGTATAATAAGGACGGTAAATGTATAATGAGTGAGTATTTATTAAAAAGTGATTTTAGTTGTAAACGTCTTGTATTACCCCGTGGAATTTAAAATGTATCCGCAACCCTTACAAAATTGATTAGGTAGGTACTCACTATATAACTTCCACAAGCCTACCCTGAAGAAGCATTTTCAATTTAAGGCAAAACGTTGGCGGTAGATTACGTAAGTTGATAAAGAGACAAAATACCCCAAGATTACTTTTTATTCTTCCAATTAGTTTCAATAGTTCCCGAGGTAGGAATATTTAATCAGAGTAGGTACACATTCAGTAATATTTCTGACATAACGTCATTATCAGAGGCTTACTTAGGACACTAAGCTACTATTTGTGGAAATCACGGTGAAAACATATATGAGAGACATATGTCACATGTATGGCATTAAAGTTTCGTTAAAATACATTCCAACGGCATCTATTACATAGAACAACACGCAGTCTTTCTTGATTCTGATCGTCGGACACGCGAACGGTGTTCACTCCCTAATTATCATCCTAATAAATAATGAGTATTAAATAATTAATATATATATAAAATAAACAAATTTAACGACAAAATCAACCATACAACCATACAACCTTCAGTGTCATGGTATTTTATTGACCAATTTTTGTGTCGCGATAGTTTTCTTGGTAAGCTCTTTAGGTATGTGAAGCATTACTCCATGTTCATCTAAATTTAGGTACCTACGAAATCACGTATATATACGCTGCAACGTGTCGATTCCGCCTTGTTTGTCTCCAGCTTCGACATATCCTCTAAAGCGCCTTTGAACAGCGGAAACAGATGGTATCATACTGAACAATTCTGCGAGAGCGCTACCTATAGCGACAGGTAGAAACTGTGCGACTAATTGCGTGAACAAAGCTTTGACATTATTAAAACATAAACCACTCTCGCTTACTCAGTCTACGTTGTGGAACAACCCCCGCATTTGATGTCTGGCTTATTACACCGAGTGGAATAAGAAAAAATGATACTTAGTGCTAAGAAAGGAGACTTTTTCGTAAGTTTATTCAAATAAAAGAGTCAATTTCCAAATACTTTAAAATAGTGTGTTCATCTTTCAGTTCTACCTGCATGCTAACTAGACTAGAGTGGTCTACTTTTATTCACGGCGGACGTTATACAGGGTTTGTCCGTAAAGTAATAGGACTGAGTCGATTTAAAAAAAATTATTGAGCCAATCGTTACAATTCTTTAAAAACATTCAAAATAGGTTCCTTCTGCGTCGATACAGCGCTGCCAGCCCGATTTCCAAGCATTGAAGGCGTCACAGAAGGCATTTTCCGGAATAGCCTTAAGAGCCGCGGTGCATGCTGCTTGGATCCCGTCTGTCGTCTCAAAATGCTTGCCTTTCATCGGCCTTTTCAGGCGAGCAAACAAAAAAAAGTCCGGGGGGCCACATCTGGGCTGTAGGGCGGCTGCGGAAGCGTTGGGATGCCGGCCTTGGTCAGGTAGCTGTCCACAAGAAAGGCGGTGTGAGCCGGGGCGTTGTCGTGGTGCAACTTCCAGTCGGCTGCGATGTCTTGTCGGACCCGATTGACCCTTCGTTTGAGTCTCTTGAGCACTTCCACGTAAAACTTGGCGTTGACGGTTTGTCCAGGAGGAACAAATTCATGGTGGACGATGCCTTTCATGTCAAAAAAGACAATGAGCATCGTTTTCACTTTGGATTTGCTCATTCTTCCCTTTTTTGGGCGAGGAGACGCCGGCGTGTGCCACTCGGAAGATTGCCTCTTTGTCTCGGGATCATACTCAAAGATCCATGACTCGTCACCTGTGATTACGTTATTCAAAAATTGGGGGTCACTTTCACACATGTTTAAATTTTCTTGGCACACTTCCACTCGCCGCAATTTCTGGTCGTCAGTGAGCACTTTTGGGACCATCTTCGCGCACACCTTGCGCATGTTCAAATGCTCCGTCACAATGTCATGAACCACAGATTTTGGTAAATTTAATATCTGGGCAATTAAACGAATACTTAGTCGACGGTCTGAGTTCAAAACTTCGCGCACACGAGTCACATTGTCGGTGTTTGTCGAAGTCGAAGGTCTTCCAGCACGGTCTTCATCGGCGACCTCTTCCCGGCCCTCTGAAAAGGCCTGGTGCCACCGAAACACACCACTTCTTGCTAAAGCAACATCTGGGTAAGCCTGCTTGATCATATCAAACGTCTCTGTCGCAGATTTACCGAGTTTCACACAGAATTTAATCGCGTACCTCTGCTCTAACGAACGCTGCATTTTCGGCTTGCACCACTCACAGAAACACGTCGCGCGAAAAAGCCTGTTCTGACTCTCCAGGTGCTCGGAGACAACTCACCAGCCGCTCGTTCGTTAGCCAGGAATGCCCTCTACCGAATCCAGTCGGTGCGCGCACGCTCCGAAGTACAGTCGCGGCGGAAGGAAATCAGTCCTATTACTTTCCGGGCAAACCCTGTATATGGAATATGGTAAACATAGAAAAGAGATGCCAGGTAGAAATTGCAGCGGACACTAATAAAGAAAAAGGAGTAACATTACGCCAGTTAATGTGTAACAGAAAGAGATGCAGAATTTGAGCATGTTGCCAGCATCGGACTTTCAATTTCTCAGGAATTTAGAAAAGATATAATTTCAACCAAGCAGTTGAAAAGCCGACCCTTACCTTTTGCGTACCTAGCCAACCTCTAACCGCTGCACCGCTTACTATTATTGGGTTATCTATTTTCAGTTTGACTGTTGTACTCCTCATGAAGTATTTCCTTACTTTCCCGCGGGCGTGTCCAAAGCACATCAGCAAATAACTACAGTTCCAAGTGGAAACAAGAAACAAGATACGTCAATTGTCACAGATAATTTATTGCGGACTTTGTTAATTTCGATACTTTTTTTCATTACAACTACTTATTGATACCTACATATTTCGTTTCATCCCTACTGGTTGTGCGGCGAATAAATAGTGTTACCGTAACAATATAGTTCGCTTTACGTATATGTATATCGACCAAAAGAGTGTGAAAAGCAGACCCCGATCTCCTACTAAATCACAAGCATTAACCCTGGTAACCTAATCCGTTTAGAGGTATTTTCGGGTTAACATTCTTGCTAAATTTTAAACCAGCATCTTTTCTATTATGTACTTATATTTAAGGTCTTTGAATGTAAAAATATCAGAAAAATAAATGCGAATCTTCAAGAAAGATTGCTCTAAATTTTTTATCAGTTTTATTAGGTAGGCAAGTACATCCGCATTTCCGTATTTTAAATCACGGTTGGTTGCATCATGTCAACTGTAAAACTCTCCAATTTGTCTCGGTGCAGTTGGTACACTTTACTTTTCTGTATATCTACTATGGTTCTTTTCATGTCTCTTCCCTTTCTTTCTGTCTAAAACTTTTTACGAGGTTTGACCAAAAAATAACGGGATTATTTTTTATAAAACTGCTTTTATTTGAAAATGTTACCTACTCTCCGATGCAGCAAAATAATGTGCTTGGAAAATACTAACCGGTTCCAACGATCTTCAATTCGTTATAACAATGTCGGAAATAATCTTTTGGAAGGTCTTTGTCACAAAATTATAGATGGTTATAATGATAAATGCTCACTATATGTCGTTATAACTTATAAAATAAAGAGAACACAGGAAGCCAAACCAGCACTGTAGGGTGGAATACTTTTTGTGCCAATAGAAGTAATGTAACACAGAGCAGTAATGTAGTGATAGATCCATAATTTGACCATTTCCGAACATTTTAAAATATGTTTCTTCTGTTGATTTTAAATTGCAGCGTACTTTCCGTATACCTTTGTATGTAGTACACTATAAAATGTACAATTGTCTTGCATCTTGGAATTTCCCGTGACTTCGGAGTGATTAGGTTAGATTAGAGGTGGATAAGGTAGATTATATTATGATCACTAATACATAATGGCAAATTTTCAAGAGATGACATTAACTACGTCGTTTGTAATTATTTATTGATGCTTATTGTAAACTTCTTGGGAAAATCGTGTAAGCATGTTCAGCAATATCATACGAGACTCAAGCATTTCCGGGCCTGCGCCCATTGGCACGGGCGGACGACGCGTCGCCGTCGTCCCATATTGATTCTGTGCTTGAACTAAGTTAAATACCCAAATCGCTAGATATATAGCGTAACTAGGCATTTAGTATCTAACCGTAGTGTCTGAGGTGATCCCTGCGGGTAGCCCACACAACGTTTGCCCTAAAACTATGATCGCCCCGCAACTAATCCCATTAAATGTGGAAAAAAACTAGAGCCCTAGTAAAAAACGTACGGTAGAGGTTCGCAAAAGTAACCTCGCCTGTTACCCTCAGAAAAGGAAGTCAAGGGTTAGGGAAAGGTGGCGCTCTCATGAACTCGAGATGGCTTACCAGTGCGGGGGTTCAAGTAATCCAATTGGGAGAAGATTCGTCCCTTCGAGCGACCGTTGATGGAGATTGATACTAAGGGACGCCCGGAGAACCCAGGTGGGAAATCTTCACGTCTGCTCGACCATCTGAGGTTGGATTTGTAGTGGAAGTGGTTACGCATGTCTAAATCCTTCGCTCATGAGGACCGTGGTAGGAATCATGACGTTAGTTAAAATAAACCGGAGGTCCCCCCCTCAGCAGAGTGCTCCGGAGGATCTTATTCACTTCCTATGATAAATTGGCAACAATGGCTTTGGCCTCTATTCACTGATTGAGCGTATCTAAATACTAAATACTTCGGTCACGGAGGCCATGGTAGTGGACAAATCACAAGGTAGGGATCACCACCCCGAGATAAAAATGTTCAGTCTCTCAGAGTCTCTGAAAGCGAGACTCGAGTCTCTTTGGTGTCGCTGAGGGAGAATGTCGAGAAACCGTCAAAAAGACTGTTTAGCGTCTCTGAACGAGAGACTCGAGTCGCTCATAGAGAGATCCTTATTTCGTATCCAGTCTTTAAACGAGAGACTCGAATCTCTGAACGAGAGACTTGAATCTCTCAATAAGTGGTTTCTCGATAGACATGGTTCAACATATTTCAGAGATCCAAGTCTTTCTACGAGAGACTCGAGTCTCTCAATTTTTCAGTTTTATTCATTCAGTCTCTCTGTGAGAGACTCGAATCTCTGAATTAACAATTTTATCGTTCGAGTCTCTCATACAAACACTGTGAGAGACGCTGAAAGACTGATAGGCAATAACTGAAAGACTGTGAGAGATGCTCTCAGAGACGCTGAAAGACTGAGAAACTGAAGAGAGACTAGAGACGTTAATCAACATAAACTGGAGGTCCCGTCCAGCACCAGAGTACTCTGGTGGATCTTACCTCCTATGAAAAACTGGCAACAATGGATTTGGTCTCTGTTCACTGGTTGAACGTATCTCATCCTTGGAGATAGTGGTGGGTAAATTGTAAAGTAGGAATCACCACTCCCCGGCTATGATGGCATCAAAACACTGTTCTAATTCCAATAGGTCAGACCTCGTACAAACGTATGTACACCGTTTACCCGATTTAGAGCGACGTCTACTCTGTGCCAGCTTGATGCGATGTTCAGCCGTGTACTTATCCAGCCGAGTGCAAAATTTTCCTTTGAGAGCTAAATAAGACGGGAAATTCCGCCACCCCTCCCGAACGAAACTCAATAGGATCGAAATTGTTGTTTATCGAAGCGAGGTCATCTGCTACGGCGAACAAAGAATTGAACCTTCGGGTCTTTACTAACATGCAACGCGCTCAAATCGCGACGTTCAGGGGCCTCCCATGTTCTTGCTCTTCGTGCACTTCAGAACCGTCGCATAGTCTTGTAACGTTTATCTACGAATTGCCGTTCAACGGCTGAGAAAACGATTTTCTACAATTCGCTAATATAAAGCAACAATAGCTTGTTACCGGCCGCGAAAGGAGAAGAAAATGGTAGATTATGCTGTTGTTATTGTTGTTGTTAGAAAATGGGAAATTTGCCTTTTGCCAAATAGGGATGATGACAGTAACCAAGAATCACTAAAATTATGATGTAAATTAATAATATAGAACTAAAGTATTCTAAAAAACAGTATTTGTTTTTTATTACAACTGCGCTTAAGTTAATTTTAGTAAAAATAAAAGTACAAAACCTGACTATCGGCCATATTAGATCAAACGCCAATAGGAGGCGCGTGACGTCACGCTTTCGTAAACATTCTAACGTTCTGTTTAACGGTCGAACTTGTTAGCTTGTTTTGCTCATTTAGATATTATTTGCTCTGTGGCGAAATAACTCTTATTGTTTTTTTGTATGTAGATAAATGTTTTTTCTAGTTTTTCTATTTCAAATATTTCATTTCAAATAATATTTCATTCCAAATATTATTTCACTTCAAATATTATTTCAATTCTTTTCAATTACTTATATTATAAATACTTTGGTTTCCTTTCAATCTAAACTCTATTGTTCTCTCAATCACTTTTACCCAGAATTCCAACTTCAGCTATACCTGCATGCGCTCCCATACTAATATGTATCTGGTTTTACTCTTAATTGCTTTCTCTTTAATTCTATACTGTCTAATTCTATGTATTCCTATAAACTAGTGTCTTCACCCTCTCTCTAACTACTTTTCCTTCTAGAACTTTCTATCAAATTTACGAACAACCCTGTCCTATAAATACTCCAAAAATTCTTATCTATACACAGTTCTCGTCTACCGCCTCTACTACCATTCGTAAGTGCTTCTGTATTCTATTGTTATTCGCTACATTGTTTTCATTTTTGTTGTTATCTTTGTTATTGTTACTGTTTTGTTATCTTGCTCTTTTTGTCACTTTGTTCTTATATGTCTGTTGCATTTTTCCTGTGCCTTTTTGTTACTTGTGTTTTCGTTGTTATTGTTATAAATTGTTATTTGTTATTAGTGTTTTCTTGGTACTTAAATAATTTAACACCAAAAGACACTAAAGCTCCATTTATCTGATTTTTGATAGTTAAAAATTAGTATTGTGTTATTATAAGAGTGCGAAAAAGAAAAGTTAGCTATGGAACAAGGATTTATCAAGGCAAATAGCTCAAATTTGCCAAGGATCGACTTGTTGATGTTGGGAGGTTCACAGAAGTAAATTACAGAATTTGAAGATATAGCTGCTTGGTCTCGCCTTGCAAGATTAAGCCATGTATTTCTCACTTTTTTTTTCATTGGAACGTTAATGAACAACTTATTCGGAGTTTTTATCGATGTATTATTACATTGAGGAACCGCACACCATCGATACACATCAGAATTCATGATAACTATCGCTCAAAATAATTAAATGAATGTATCTCAATGCATGTAAACATGCAACGTGTCAACTGTTTACGAAACGGTGACGTCACACATAGACGCCATTACTATTCTATCGTTTTGGCGTAAAGTTTAAATCGTATTCTTTAAAACGCCAATTTTTCCTTAAAAACCTGAATTCTTTTCGAAAATAAAATTTATTTTGTATAAAACAGGCACCTACAAACATCGTGGAGTAGTTTTTGAAAATCAGTCATCATCCCTATTCACTTTTCGTGACTAATTTCGGACCATAATGGTCCTGCGGCGATAATTACACATCAACTTGTTACCAGCACAATCTACGTCTGAAAAGAAATTCTTTCCGGGAACTTGCTCGTTTTGCTTTGGTAAATGGATTCTAAATTATTAAACACGTGGGAGAGATACTTGAGAAGTTTTAATAATCCTCCAACGAGCGGATCATGTATTTCCAAGAAATACTTTTTGTCTTGTTATTTATTTTTAGAGTGAAGCACGTTAGGGAATTGAAAGGAAAATTTAATTACTAGATACCTAAAAATTATATAATCTTTTTTCAACGAAAAAGGAATTACAATATAATTTCTGCCTAGCTAACAGCACTTATTACGGTTTAGTTCGTTAAATAAGAATCGGTTGTGACCATTTAATTACTTACACTTGGTATAATTAGAACTACCTTGTAACAGGTAATGCATTTTATTGTAAAGAAAGACAAGTTTCTTTCCAAATTATTCGTAAACGCTACCTTTTAGACTATTGGGATCCGTCAAATGGGAGGAGCCTAAAAACATGGCGCCGATTAGGGAAAATTTATCGTAGTTCCTATAGTGTACCATGCAATTTCCAAGTTTTTAAATTACGATAAAAAGATAAATATTGACACAATATGTGATTGGGCTGACACAAAGCCTCAGAAAGTAAATTTCGTTGAAAGTGAGCGTGTTTTCAATGCTAATCATATTATAAAATTCGGAAATAACAAATCCGGAAGCTAGCCTTCAAATTCCGTCCAGTTTACTGCGTACTTTTTACAAACTTCGGATTTAAAAAGTGATTCACGTTATATAATTGGTGAGGTGATTCTGAGTGATTTATGCAATATCATATCAATGACTTGCACNCATACATACATACATACATACATACATACATACATACATACATACATACATACATACATACATACATACATACATACATACATACATACATACATACATACATACATACATACATACATACATACATACATACATACATACATACATACATACATACATACATACATACATACATACATACATACATACATACATACATACATACATACATACATACATACATACATACATACATACATACATACATACATACATACATACATACATACATACATACATACATACATACATACATACATACATACATACATACATACATACATACATACATACATACATACATACATACATACATACATACATACATACATACATACATACATACATACATACATACATACATACATACATACATACATACATACATACATACATACATACATACATACATACATACATACATACATACATACATACATACATACATACATACATACATACATACATACATACATACATACATACATACATACATACATACATACATACATACATACATACATACATACATACATACATACATACATACATACATACATACATACATACATACATACATACATACATACATACATACATACATACATACATACATACATACATACATACATACATACATACATACATACATACATACATACATACATACATACATACATACATACATACATACATACATACATACATACATACATACATACATACATACATACATACATACATACATACATACATACATACATACATACATACATACATACATACATACATACATACATACATACATACATACATACATACATACATACATACATACATACATACATACATACATACATACATACATACATACATACATACATACATACATACATACATACATACATACATACATACATACATACATACATACATACATACATACATACATACATACATACATACATACATACATACATACATACATACATACATACATACATACATACATACATACATACATACATACATACATACATACATACATACATACATACATACATACATACATACATACATACATACATACATACATACATACATACATACATACATACATACATACATACATACATACATACATACATACATACATACATACATACATACATACATACATACATACATACATACATACATACATACATACATACATACATACATACATACATACATACATACATACATACATACATACATACATACATACATACATACATACATACATACATACATACATACATACATACATACATACATACATACATACATACATACATACATACATACATACATACATACATACATACATACATACATACATACATACATACATACATACATACATACATACATACATACATACATACATACATACATACATACATACATACATACATACATACATACATACATACATACATACATACATACATACATACATACATACATACATACATACATACATACATACATACATACATACATACATACATACATACATACATACATACATACATACATACATACATACATACATACATACATACATACATACATACATACATACATACATACATACATACATACATACATACATACATACATACATACATACATACATACATACATACATACATACATACATACATACATACATACATACATACATACATACATACATACATACATACATACATACATACATACATACATACATACATACATACATACATACATACATACATACATACATACATACATACATACATACATACATACATACATACATACATACATACATACATACATACATACATACATACATACATACATACATACATACATACATACATACATACATACATACATACATACATACATACATACATACATACATACATACATACATACATACATACATACATACATACATACATACATACATACATACATACATACATACATACATACATACATACATACATACATACATACATACATACATACATACATACATACATACATACATACATACATACATACATACATACATACATACATACATACATACATACATACATACATACATACATACATACATACATACATACATACATACATACATACATACATACATACATACATACATACATACATACATACATACATACATACATACATACATACATACATACATACATACATACATACATACATACATACATACATACATACATACATACATACATACATACATACATACATACATACATACATACATACATACATACATACATACATACATACATACATACATACATACATACATACATACATACATACATACATACATACATACATACATACATACATACATACATACATACATACATACATACATACATACATACATACATACATACATACATACATACATACATACATACATACATACATACATACATACATACATACATACATACATACATACATACATACATACATACATACATACATACATACATACATACATACATACATACATACATACATACATACATACATACATACATACATACATACATACATACATACATACATACATACATACATACATACATACATACATACATACATACATACATACATACATACATACATACATACATACATACATACATACATACATACATACATACATACATACATACATACATACATACATACATACATACATACATACATACATACATACATACATACATACATACATACATACATACATACATACATACATACATACATACATACATACATACATACATACATACATACATACATACATACATACATACATACATACATACATACATACATACATACATACATACATACATACATACATACATACATACATACATGTAATAATACACTCGTACATACATGCATGCATGTATACTACGTAGTACACGAAAAGTTGGACCTGTTCCAGAACTTAAAGCCACCATTTCCCCATAAAATACTATTTTAATTAAAATAGTCGGTAGAGCAAAGAGTCTCATAACGTTCGGGCGCTATTCGCAACAATTTTCACATTTTCTGTCCGAGTCTCAGTCACACACCGACTAATTAAACTTTATACCTATTTTCTCCATTGAATACAACCCGTCGGTCCCGGAATATTAACTGGCAAAAGAGCCGAACGGGCCGAGGTGGCACTTCTTCGCGCACTAATTAAAAACCAACACGAGCACCCAAATATTACTGCCGACGACTCCGAACATAATAGACGGACATTAACCGCAAAAGTACGAACCCTGTCTCACAACTAACGAAAATGTGCCTTTTTTTTAAATCTCTCGTACTAAAGAGAGAGCATTCATGAAAACTAATACAATTTTATATCAGCCTTCATCGTGAATTACATTCACAATTTACCTCTGATCAGTCGATTGTGAAGGAAGTTAAGAAAAATCTCTTTTAGATGCTATCAATGGCCACAATTACATTTGGTACTTACTAGACTTTGTTTCCTTAATTATCATTATCAAGGTTGTCAGTCCTTTGGTCCTAAAACCAGTTGGACACGCACCTCCATATTTTCTTATTCTGAGCTAATTTTATAAACTGGAACATCTCACATCCTTAGGCATTTGTAAACAATAATCTAACCTGGATCTACCTCTACTCCTCTTAACTCCTGTTTTTGCTTCATATATATCTCTAACTAGCTCCCCGAGATAAAAATGTTCAGTCTCTCAGAGTCTCTGAAAGCGAGACTCGAGTCTCCGTCTCTCATCGAGTCTCTCTGGTGTCGCTGAGAGAGACTGTCGGGAAACTGTCAAAAAAACTGTTTAACGTCTCTCGAGTCGTTCATAGAGAGATTCTCATTTCGTGTCCAGTCTCTGAACGAGAGACTTGAGTCTCTCAATTTTTCAGTTTTATTCATTCAGTCTCTCTGTGAGAGACTCTAATCTCTGAATTAACAATTTTAACGTTCGAGTCTCTCATACAGAGACTGTGAGAGATCCATAAAAACACCTAGGTAATAACTGAGAGACAGTGAAAGACTGTTAGAGACGCTCTCAGAGACGCTGAAAGACTGAAGAGAGACTGAAAATTTTTGTCTAAGGTCTACATGCCTGAGAAGGTTTCCTACCAACCTTCTCTCTTTATGGTATCCTCATCATTCGCCGGTAACACCACATTTCGAACGATTCTAACCTTTTCTTTTCCGCTGCGCCCACCGTCCATATTTCGCACCCGTACACTGCCGCGCTTTAGACATACACCTTTAAGAATCTTTTTCGAATTTCTAAATTAATTGTTCGTGATCAGACAAGTGACTTTTTTTTGTTGAAAGCGAATCGACCCTGTGCTATCTTCTATTTTATATCTCTCCAACATTCCTATATTTATATTCATTTATTCCATCTTTCCTCAATAATACATACTTATAACCTGATATATACCTACCCTAAAGTTAGACACTAAATATATTATAATTTTTAGTTTCCGGTTTTTTTGAGATTCGTTCAAGGTTGTTTATCCGCAGACTTTTGTCGACTTGCGTGGAAGAAAAAAAGAAGAAAAATTTGAATCAATTTGAGATACTAATTAACGTATGATGTTTAGTCATAATGAGAAATTTTAAATGTTAGACCTTTAGAAAATAAACAATCTGTGAAAGGTGACGCTATTATAAGAAAATTCAAACTAGATATTTATCAGAAAATGACTCGTCCAAAATGTCATAAATAATTTTTCGTGTCTTCTGGTCCAAGAGATTCCTCTTAATGTAAAAATTAGTAGACACGAAAATTCTGAAGAATGTTTGAAGAAACATTTAATTTAACACTGATGGTAGTTATATGCCAGGTGTAGGTTTTACATGCAAAAATGAAGAGACTGCAGCACCAAATTTCATGACGAACGTCGAATAGCAAGGGAATTTCCCAGGAGCTAATAAATTTAATGTTTTCTTTAGATGAACAACCCCGAGCCACCACTGGCTATCTGTAGACATACAAAACTTTGTTTCCGATTTTATAACGGAACAAGCTCGTTAAGTCATACATAGATACGAAAATGGACCTGTTTTCATTTTAACTAGCAGTTAATTTATAAGGGCAAAACAAGCGGGTACTTGGCCGTGCTGTTAACTGCTTCATTTAAATTTATAATTTGGACATACAGCTCTGCAGAAATTCTAATACCCGTCGGCATTCGTAATGCATCACTGTCCTGTTGTTGTGTCAGAATAACATGTATCGAAGGTACAAATCGCCGCTCTCTTGCTTAATATATTACATCTGAGGAAAGATAAGACTGGACGCTCACTATGATCTTACAGCTTACACCATTAGGCATCATAAGGTCGTCAGTCCTAAGACTGGCTGGACACGCACCTCCACTTTCCTATCCTACGCTAATCTTCGCATTTCCCTAAAGCTACAACAACCCATATCCTTAACTATTTGCTATTAGTAATCTAATCTAGGTCTACCTCTCCTAACTTCCGTTTCTGCCTCTGATATGTCTCTGACTAGACCTTCATGCCTGAAAAGGTGTCCTACTAACCTAACTCGCCTATTTCTTATTGACTTCCATAGAGTCCTCTGTTCTCCTATTCTTTCTAATACATCTTCATTTCTAACCTTTTCTATCCACGGTATCCTCATCATTCGCCTGTAACACCACATTTCGAACGGTTCTAACCTTTTCTTTTCCGCCGCGCCTACTGTCCATGTTTCGCACCCTTAAGCGCCGTACTCCAAACATACACTTCTAACAACCTTTTTCGAATTTTAATTTCACCATCAGCCGAGAAAAATAAAATAGTAGCGGCTAAACATAGGACTGTCTAACTGGTTGTCTGTCTGACTACCTGCCTCTCTTTTAGTTTGTACGACCTCTGAAACAGCTGAAGCTATTTCGTTGAAACTTTACAGACTTAAAGGGGAGGTTATGGGGAATGATTTAGAGATTTTCCAAACGTTTCACTGTCCCCTGTCGACGTCTTCTTCAGCCTCTACCAAGTCACAACTGACGATACCGTGAATCATAAGGCGGAAAGCCTGAAAAGGACCACATCACTCTTTTATCATTGATTTAATTTATAAGTGCAAGCAAAACAATCGAAAACTATATTTACTGCATGATATTTCGCCGCGGCGTATTTTCACCGCGCGACGTATTGCAGCGGTGTACATGCAGCCTTAAATAGCAAAATAGTTGAAGCGCTCTGATATATTCTAATGTCCTGTTCGCTATTGCATGTAAGTATTGTTGTGTTAAGGCACATGTTACGCGGTACACTTTATGTCCAAAGTAAACAGCTGTGCATCTCTGCATGCGAAGGTATGCACTGGACACGCATATTAATGAGGATTCCAGGGCTTGTAGGAAGTAGGGCAACTTGTTTGAACAAGTGCATATGTATTTTGTATATCATAATTCATATTAGGTTTAAAAGAAAAACCCAAAATTAAGGAATGCGATGAATAAACATGAAACCTTAGGGCAAATTACATGAGTTAAATGCTCATTGAATCTAAAGTAAACCGAACGCTTAGTTTGTCCAACATATTTTATACCACAGTTTATGCAATCTATTTCATATATTCCCAACTTTTTTAGAAAAAGAAATTTTGTCCTTACGGTTGCTATGAGATGTTTAAAATTAAAGAAATAATTCGGTTCACCTATCTGACGCCACCTTGCGGAAAAACTATCTACGTAGTGGAAAAATGCACCATTGAAACAATACTTAACGACTGCATTCAACCTGCCCTAATTTCAGAAAACAGATTCGCATTATTAGAGCGTTTTTTATACTTCAATTACCACGTAGCTTCACATAAATATGATACTTATCCGAAATTTTGTCCTTACGGTTGTTGCTATGAGATGTTTACAATTGAAGAAATAATTTGGTTCACCTATTTGACGCCACCTGACGGAAAAACTATGTATGAAGTGGAAAAACGGACCATTGAAACAATACTTAACGACGTCATTCATTCTGACCTAACTTCAGAAGACAGATTTGCATTATTATAGCGTTTTTTTCTACTTCAATTACCACCTAGCTTCACAAAAATATGAAACTTTTCCGAAATTTTGTCCTTACGGTTGTTGCTATGAGATGTTTACAATTGAAGAAATAATTTGGTTCACCCATTTGACGCTATCTGGCGGAAAAACTATCTGTAGAGTGGAAAAACGCACAATTGAAANTGCACAGTTCCTATGTAAATTTTTCCCTCATTCGAGTTATAAATTTTGCCACCAGATGGTGTACGCCCATTTGACGGATCCCAATATATAACATATTAAATATAGAAAAGAATTTATGTAAAATTATGTTGTAGTTCTTGTAACACGATCTATTTATATAGGCTAAACAGGTAAAACATTTAAAGAAAGAACTCATGACCATTGTATGAACTACAACTGCAAGTCCACTTTCATGAATCATGTTGAATAAATAGAACTTTTAGAGGGAGTAGAAATATGAACTCATTTAAATTAACTCCCCCCCTCCTAAAAGAAAATTCAATATTTAAGACAAAAATTGTAAACTTAATTGTGACTTCTTCTAGAGACGATCATACCAGGAGGCGTTTTTAAGTTTGCGAAATGGGGAGTAAGAAGTGAAAATAAAATTAGGAATTTATTTTTCCTTTTCAGTATATTCATATGCTACCATTGAAAAAAAAAAATGTTTTGCCTTTGTCTGAAACTGCATCATTCAATTCTTCACTCGAAAATTTCTTCCCACAAAGACTTTTTCCAAGTTTGGGAATAGGTAATAATCGCTGGGAGCTAGGTCAGGACTGTAGGGTGGAAGCCAAAATTTCAAAAGCCCACCTACTGCAGGGCGACCATCGCAATACGGCTCTTATGAACAGGCTCGTTGTCGTGTAGGAGGAGGACACCTCTGGTCAATTTTCTTCTTTTTTCTTTGACTGCTTCCTTTAACCGCTCTAGAATTGAAGCAGCATAGTATTCTCCGATTATGGAAACACCTTCATCTTTATAATCGATCAACACGATCCCTTCTAAGTCCCAAAAGCCTATCGCCAAGATTTCCCCAGCTCACTGTGACACCTTGAATTTGTTGGGTGGTGGTGTGCCTTTTTCTGTGCTCCTGCATTGAGTCCTGTTTGGATTTAGGTTCATAATGATGAACAAAGTTTTATCCCCAGTGACAATTCGAGTCAATACTCCATCTTTATCTTCACTGTAGAGGTCCAAAAACGCACAAGAAAACTCCACACGCTGTTGTTTTTGAGGTGGAGTGAGCATTCTAGGCACCCATCTTGCGCTGACTTTAGTCATGCCAAGATGATCGTAAAGAATTTTAAAAATGGTTGTATCGTACCATTTTTGCGTTCTGTTTCTTCTTAAGTCGGGCACCCTCCAGTATTAATTTTTCGGCTTTTTAAATGATTTCCGGAGTGGTCGCCTGCCTTCCTTAAGGATGGTATGCCACCTGTAAACCATGATTTTACCTGGGCGAGAGTCCCCGCAAACGGATGACATCTCTTCCAGTATGGTTTGAACTGATTTTCCTTGCTTGGTAAGGAACTGTATAACAGCGCGGTACTCGATTTTCTCCATATTTCACAATTTGTTCCCGATTGACTTGTTTCGTCGACAATAGTTCAAAGACTACTGGCCTAATTACGATAAAACTTAGTATTTATACCAGTAATGAGTTGCTTAATTCGTAATGGCTCGATTAAGTACCCTTTCCAATGACCTACCTACCCATTTCGCTAACTTAAAAACGCACCCTCGTATGCACCTAAATAGGTTTGAACAATTTGTTCAGAATAATTAATAATTTTAATAAAACTTCTTTAAGTATTCATCCACCGAATCCAAATTAATAAACTCGATAACTCGATATAATCGTATAAAGACTTTTATTGTTGCAAGAGTTGCTGAAACGTAAATGATTTACAGAATTGTTGAAATCATCACAGACAAACGACAACATCTTGCGAATTTCACGTTTATGCTGTTAAATATTTCTACATGAATAGCCGTGTTCAGGTACAATTTAATTTAGCGTTGCAGTGAAATTAATCGTTGTGATACCTCAACACTTTAGCTGGTGCATGTACTCGTCGTATATCATGTCATTTTAATGGGAACGTTGGACGAGACGGGTGTGTTTTCGCGGTGGTAAAACAACGCACGACTATTTAACATCTGGACCCGTTGCATACTCTTAACTAGCAAAACTCCCCGAGACTTTCCGCTCAGGTAATAAAGCTTTCGAGAACTTCTCGGATTCCGCGTAATGGCTGAAACAGAGCCCCGGCATTAAGTAGCGGGAGCGTGATGCAACATAATCCGCCGAAGAAACTTTCGACTCTAAGTGTAAAAGCCCAATTCGAGATACTCGAAACAATGCAAAGAACAGGAAATACATTTCCAACTTGTCACCACGAAATACTACCTATATCTATGGAAAAACAATGACAACAAGTACCTACCATCACAAAGCAATGGAATACAGTGGAATTCGTTTATTATGACTCCACCTATACTGACCAACCGCTTAATATGAAGTAATTGCAGCGTTAAGTTTGGATATAATGACTCTGTTTAAAATGGCATATCGTTTATTATGACTGATTCTTAAGAAATAATATCCAGCTATAGTGTTCCAAGATTCCACCACTTTGTGGATCGTAATTCATAGCGGTACGATTGTTAAGGGTTGGTTTAGCTTTGCATTTTTTTAATTATGATTGAGTGGACTCGAAATTAATTAGAATAATAACAATGGATTCATAAATAATGTAAACAATAAAAGACTTACCAACTTCGTCAAATTATTGGATAGTATCTCTGGTCTCCATGTTTTAACATCTGAAAATAATTATAATTAATTTAATATTTAGAACAATAGAAACATTAACTTATTAATTAAGCAGAAATTAGTACACTTTAATATTACATTATAGAAAAAAAAATATTTAAGCAACATAAATATAGTAATTTGTAAAATACGAAGATTTTTCCATTGATTAATTTGATTAACTTTAAAATTTTATAATCGAGAGATACCGTATCTAATATTAAGAAAATGTAATTTATTAAAACTTAAAAAGTATCTACCTAACGCAAGTCTAATTTCTAAAGATCGCAATACTAGTCATGTAGGCAGTACCACCACAAGCTTTTTCGATGTAGTTTAAGTTTTCCGCACCATTCATTTAATAGCACCTAAAACCATAAGCATTACTAGCGATACAGATAACTTCAACCAACCTTTCATAGAATTAATAAAGTTATGTAAATGCAGATTAAAGTTTTCGAGAGTTTTTCGTTTTGTTTAAAACATTTTGAATTCGGTCAGTTTAGGACAATTTTCAGAAAAGAATGTGATATTTTGAGATAAACGTAGTTGGAAAAATATCTTCCACACGTTTACCAAATTAAACGCTTTTTTGCTCGTAGGACCTAAAAGGAACAAATGCCGATAAAAAACTGTGACACACCAGACTGTTCATCTGCAAGGCGTCAAATCGTTTTACAAAAATAAATAAGGAAAACCTTTTTTACAATTTCACAATGATATTGACCCTATTCCGATAACATTTTAGAAGAAATAAAAACCAAAGCATGTTTTATTATTTTTGTATCTTTCTATAAACAATTGAAATAATTATTACATGGAATATCAGAGGTCATACCAGAATAAAAATTATATGAGCATGTAAAATTTCCTATAAATAAAGAGAAAGTGGATCTATGTAATTAAACCCTTTGGATAACATTGTTACTGGACTTATCTAGTCCACTACACACTATCCAAGACGAGGTGGCGAGGTACGGCAGTGTTTACATTTACATAGGTATATATATACATTAGGGCGCTTCAAACAAAATTTTTATTTTTTTTTCTAACTCATACCCTCTCAAATGTTTCCATCTGATGTAAAAAAAATCCTCGCCAAACATGAGCCCTATAGCTCAAATCTAAGGGTTCGCTATTTTTATTTTAGTTTCGCATTTAATTAACATAGGAAAAATTCTTTTTTGTTTTAAATTGAATTTACACATAATTTACGCAATTCTTTCCAAAAAACCGTTTCATATTCTCAAAGTTGAGTNAATATGTAACTTATCCGAAATTTTGTCCTTACGGTTGTTGCTATGAGATGTTTACAATTGAAGAAATAATTTGGTTCACCCATTTGACGCTATCTGGCGGAAAAACTATCTGTAGAGTGGAAAAACGCACAATTGAAACAATACTTAACGACTCTATTCATCCTGCCCTAATTTCAGAAGGCAAATTCGCATAATTGGGACGTTTTTTCTACTTAAATTACCACCTAGCTTTATATAAATATGTAACTTATCCGAAATTTTGTCCTTACGGTTGTTGCTATGAGATGTTTACAATTGAAGAAATAATTTGGTTCACCCATTTGACGCTATCTGGCGGAAAAACTATCTGTAGAGTGGAAAAACGCACAATTGAAACAATACTTAACGACTCTATTCATCCTGCCCTAATTTCAGAAGGCAAATTCGCATAATTGGGACGTTTTTTCTACTTAAATTACCACCTAGCTTTATATAAATATGTAACTTATCCGAAATTTTGTCCTTACGGTTGTTGCTATGAGATGTTTACAATTGAAGAAATAATTTGGTTCACCCATTTGACGCTATCTGGCGGAAAAACTATCTGTAGAGTGGAAAAACGCACAATTGAAACAATACTTAACGACTCTATTCATCCTGCCCTAATTTCAGAAGGCAAATTCGCATAATTGGGACGTTTTTTCTACTTAAATTACCACCTAGCTTTATATAAATATGTAACTTATCCGAAATTTTGTCCTTACGGTTGTTGCTATGAGATGTTTACAATTGAAGAAATAATTTGGTTCACCCATTTGACGCTATCTGGCGGAAAAACTATCTGTAGAGTGGAAAAACGCACAATTGAAACAATACTTAACGACTCTATTCATCCTGCCCTAATTTCAGAAGGCAAATTCGCATAATTGGGACGTTTTTTCTACTTAAATTACCACCTAGCTTTATATAAATATGTAACTTATCCGAAATTTTGTCCTTACGGTTGTTGCTATGAGATGTTTACAATTGAAGAAATAATTTGGTTCACCCATTTGACGCTATCTGGCGGAAAAACTATCTGTAGAGTGGAAAAACGCACAATTGAAACAATACTTAACGACTCTATTCATCCTGCCCTAATTTCAGAAGGCAAATTCGCATAATTGGGACGTTTTTTCTACTTAAATTACCACCTAGCTTTATATAAATATGTAACTTATCCGAAATTTTGTCCTTACGGTTGTTGCTATGAGATGTTTACAATTGAAGAAATAATTTGGTTCACCCATTTGACGCTATCTGGCGGAAAAACTATCTGTAGAGTGGAAAAACGCACAATTGAAACAATACTTAACGACTCTATTCATCCTGCCCTAATTTCAGAAGGCAAATTCGCATAATTGGGACGTTTTTTCTACTTAAATTACCACCTAGCTTTATATAAATATGTAACTTATCCGAAATTTTGTCCTTACGGTTGTTGCTATGAGATGTTTACAATTGAAGAAATAATTTGGTTCACCCATTTGACGCTATCTGGCGGAAAAACTATCTGTAGAGTGGAAAAACGCACAATTGAAACAATACTTAACGACTCTATTCATCCTGCCCTAATTTCAGAAGGCAAATTCGCATAATTGGGACGTTTTTTCTACTTAAATTACCACCTAGCTTTATATAAATATGTAACTTATCCGAAATTTTGTCCTTACGGTTGTTGCTATGAGATGTTTACAATTGAAGAAATAATTTGGTTCACCCATTTGACGCTATCTGGCGGAAAAACTATCTGTAGAGTGGAAAAACGCACAATTGAAACAATACTTAACGACTCTATTCATCCTGCCCTAATTTCAGAAGGCAAATTCGCATAATTGGGACGTTTTTTCTACTTAAATTACCACCTAGCTTTATATAAATATGTAACTTATCCGAAATTTTGTCCTTACGGTTGTTGCTATGAGATGTTTACAATTGAAGAAATAATTTGGTTCACCCATTTGACGCTATCTGGCGGAAAAACTATCTGTAGAGTGGAAAAACGCACAATTGAAACAATACTTAACGACTCTATTCATCCTGCCCTAATTTCAGAAGGCAAATTCGCATAATTGGGACGTTTTTTCTACTTAAATTACCACCTAGCTTTATATAAATATGTAACTTATCCGAAATTTTGTCCTTACGGTTGTTGCTATGAGATGTTTACAATTGAAGAAATAATTTGGTTCACCCATTTGACGCTATCTGGCGGAAAAACTATCTGTAGAGTGGAAAAACGCACAATTGAAACAATACTTAACGACTCTATTCATCCTGCCCTAATTTCAGAAGGCAAATTCGCATAATTGGGACGTTTTTTCTACTTAAATTACCACCTAGCTTTATATAAATATGTAACTTATCCGAAATTTTGTCCTTACGGTTGTTGCTATGAGATGTTTACAATTGAAGAAATAATTTGGTTCACCCATTTGACGCTATCTGGCGGAAAAACTATCTGTAGAGTGGAAAAACGCACAATTGAAACAATACTTAACGACTCTATTCATCCTGCCCTAATTTCAGAAGGCAAATTCGCATAATTGGGACGTTTTTTCTACTTAAATTACCACCTAGCTTTATATAAATATGTAACTTATCCGAAATTTTGTCCTTACGGTTGTTGCTATGAGATGTTTACAATTGAAGAAATAATTTGGTTCACCCATTTGACGCTATCTGGCGGAAAAACTATCTGTAGAGTGGAAAAACGCACAATTGAAACAATACTTAACGACTCTATTCATCCTGCCCTAATTTCAGAAGGCAAATTCGCATAATTGGGACGTTTTTTCTACTTAAATTACCACCTAGCTTTATATAAATATGTAACTTATCCGAAATTTTGTCCTTACGGTTGTTGCTATGAGATGTTTACAATTGAAGAAATAATTTGGTTCACCCATTTGACGCTATCTGGCGGAAAAACTATCTGTAGAGTGGAAAAACGCACAATTGAAACAATACTTAACGACTCTATTCATCCTGCCCTAATTTCAGAAGGCAAATTCGCATAATTGGGACGTTTTTTCTACTTAAATTACCACCTAGCTTTATATAAATATGTAACTTATCCGAAATTTTGTCCTTACGGTTGTTGCTATGAGATGTTTACAATTGAAGAAATAATTTGGTTCACCCATTTGACGCTATCTGGCGGAAAAACTATCTGTAGAGTGGAAAAACGCACAATTGAAACAATACTTAACGACTCTATTCATCCTGCCCTAATTTCAGAAGGCAAATTCGCATAATTGGGACGTTTTTTCTACTTAAATTACCACCTAGCTTTATATAAATATGTAACTTATCCGAAATTTTGTCCTTACGGTTGTTGCTATGAGATGTTTACAATTGAAGAAATAATTTGGTTCACCCATTTGACGCTATCTGGCGGAAAAACTATCTGTAGAGTGGAAAAACGCACAATTGAAACAATACTTAACGACTCTATTCATCCTGCCCTAATTTCAGAAGGCAAATTCGCATAATTGGGACGTTTTTTCTACTTAAATTACCACCTAGCTTTATATAAATATGTAACTTATCCGAAATTTTGTCCTTACGGTTGTTGCTATGAGATGTTTACAATTGAAGAAATAATTTGGTTCACCCATTTGACGCTATCTGGCGGAAAAACTATCTGTAGAGTGGAAAAACGCACAATTGAAACAATACTTAACGACTCTATTCATCCTGCCCTAATTTCAGAAGGCAAATTCGCATAATTGGGACGTTTTTTCTACTTAAATTACCACCTAGCTTTATATAAATATGTAACTTATCCGAAATTTTGTCCTTACGGTTGTTGCTATGAGATGTTTACAATTGAAGAAATAATTTGGTTCACCCATTTGACGCTATCTGGCGGAAAAACTATCTGTAGAGTGGAAAAACGCACAATTGAAACAATACTTAACGACTCTATTCATCCTGCCCTAATTTCAGAAGGCAAATTCGCATAATTGGGACGTTTTTTCTACTTAAATTACCACCTAGCTTTATATAAATATGTAACTTATCCGAAATTTTGTCCTTACGGTTGTTGCTATGAGATGTTTACAATTGAAGAAATAATTTGGTTCACCCATTTGACGCTATCTGGCGGAAAAACTATCTGTAGAGTGGAAAAACGCACAATTGAAACAATACTTAACGACTCTATTCATCCTGCCCTAATTTCAGAAGGCAAATTCGCATAATTGGGACGTTTTTTCTACTTAAATTACCACCTAGCTTTATATAAATATGTAACTTATCCGAAATTTTGTCCTTACGGTTGTTGCTATGAGATGTTTACAATTGAAGAAATAATTTGGTTCACCCATTTGACGCTATCTGGCGGAAAAACTATCTGTAGAGTGGAAAAACGCACAATTGAAACAATACTTAACGACTCTATTCATCCTGCCCTAATTTCAGAAGGCAAATTCGCATAATTGGGACGTTTTTTCTACTTAAATTACCACCTAGCTTTATATAAATATGTAACTTATCCGAAATTTTGTCCTTACGGTTGTTGCTATGAGATGTTTACAATTGAAGAAATAATTTGGTTCACCCATTTGACGCTATCTGGCGGAAAAACTATCTGTAGAGTGGAAAAACGCACAATTGAAACAATACTTAACGACTCTATTCATCCTGCCCTAATTTCAGAAGGCAAATTCGCATAATTGGGACGTTTTTTCTACTTAAATTACCACCTAGCTTTATATAAATATGTAACTTATCCGAAATTTTGTCCTTACGGTTGTTGCTATGAGATGTTTACAATTGAAGAAATAATTTGGTTCACCCATTTGACGCTATCTGGCGGAAAAACTATCTGTAGAGTGGAAAAACGCACAATTGAAACAATACTTAACGACTCTATTCATCCTGCCCTAATTTCAGAAGGCAAATTCGCATAATTGGGACGTTTTTTCTACTTAAATTACCACCTAGCTTTATATAAATATGTAACTTATCCGAAATTTTGTCCTTACGGTTGTTGCTATGAGATGTTTACAATTGAAGAAATAATTTGGTTCACCCATTTGACGCTATCTGGCGGAAAAACTATCTGTAGAGTGGAAAAACGCACAATTGAAACAATACTTAACGACTCTATTCATCCTGCCCTAATTTCAGAAGGCAAATTCGCATAATTGGGACGTTTTTTCTACTTAAATTACCACCTAGCTTTATATAAATATGTAACTTATCCGAAATTTTGTCCTTACGGTTGTTGCTATGAGATGTTTACAATTGAAGAAATAATTTGGTTCACCCATTTGACGCTATCTGGCGGAAAAACTATCTGTAGAGTGGAAAAACGCACAATTGAAACAATACTTAACGACTCTATTCATCCTGCCCTAATTTCAGAAGGCAAATTCGCATAATTGGGACGTTTTTTCTACTTAAATTACCACCTAGCTTTATATAAATATGTAACTTATCCGAAATTTTGTCCTTACGGTTGTTGCTATGAGATGTTTACAATTGAAGAAATAATTTGGTTCACCCATTTGACGCTATCTGGCGGAAAAACTATCTGTAGAGTGGAAAAACGCACAATTGAAACAATACTTAACGACTCTATTCATCCTGCCCTAATTTCAGAAGGCAAATTCGCATAATTGGGACGTTTTTTCTACTTAAATTACCACCTAGCTTTATATAAATATGTAACTTATCCGAAATTTTGTCCTTACGGTTGTTGCTATGAGATGTTTACAATTGAAGAAATAATTTGGTTCACCCATTTGACGCCACCTGACGGAAAAACTATCTAAAGAGTGTAAAAACGCACAATTGAAACAATACTTATAGACCATTATTCATTCTACCCTAATTTCAGAAAACAAACTCGCAAATTACCACCCAGCTTTACATAAATATGCAACTTATTCCTCGATTAAAGAATCCGACGAACTTAGACAGTAACAATACTTCCAAGTAACAGGAAAACTTTACGTTTTGAACTTTAACTTTACATTAAAGTAGGCAATTTCTGTGCTGTTTAAAGGCGTGGGTGGTCTTGTCAGCTGGCGCAATTTTCGCCGTTATCACTCGGACTATGCCTACATTTTCGCATTGATGCACGCAAGCAACTCTCCGTAAATAATGACCGTTTAGTCGATGTTGCTCGTATGTACAACGCAGTACAAACATATTACAAATGCATGTCGCGTAACATTTACCCGCAACGCTATCGTATTTGAGAAATGCGCCGTATAATAATTAGAATCCGACATGCACCCTGCCTGACGCGTCAGGTTAATAAGTTCGGCGAGCTTTTCTACGCTAATTTGACCTGCAACTCAGCCGCTATCTGATTGTCTTGTAAAAATAACTTTGCCAGGCGTTAACTCGTAACTCAAGTCTAATTATGGCTTAGGTACTACACAATTTAAAGAAGAGGCTCTCTTAGCATCCAAATACACGTATAGTAAATGGAGAAATTTGGTCTAGACATAGTCGAGTCAACCAACGGTTTAAGGTCCGAATTCGTTAAAGAAACTCCGATTGACCTCAAATTTTGACAGAAAGTAGGGAATAGCACTAGATTCAAAAGTTATATATTGTCAATGTGAGAATAAAAAAGTAAATATTTTAAGAAATTAAAATTGTTTTTTGAAAAATTTTTCCAAGTGAAATAGGAGCCAAGATATGGCTTGTTGAGGATAACGTTTTTCTTTTGCCACAAACTAGGTTTATTGCATTTGAAGCTAAATGACCCAAAACATATCAATTTTTCGAAAATCATTAACAATAAAGTGATTAAAAAGACCATTAATTTTTTTTAAGTTGATGGCATAAAAATTAACGAAGATATAATGAAAATAAAGTGCGTATCTCATTTTCTCAACTGAAAATCTAGCAATGTAACTCTTGAAAAAACAGAATTACCTAATTAAAATTTAGCAAAATCCTTGTAGGTGTATGTTGGGATTTTACCATTAGTGTTCAGAAACAGTTTGATCAGTTTGAAGGGCCTAGATTTCGAAAAAAGTCAAATTTTAAAATGGCTCTGGAAAATTAAAAACAAAATTGTTTCTTGACAATAACTAAAAAATTAAAGAAGATACATAAAAAATACACGAGTAAAAAATGTAGATCTTTTGATAACAAAAATTTTCAGAAATACATAACTATACTTAAAAAGATATATGAGAGATTGTTTTTGATTATAATGCAGTATAAAGTTATTTAGAATTATTTTTGCCTGTTTTTTTGGTCATTAGGAGTGGTTTGTGAGGATGGGAAAATTGCAATCGATTATAAATTGTTTATTTTACTTTTAATATGATTTTAATCAATTTTATATTTAAATCTATAGTTTTACTATATTTCTCAAGAGGGATAGTTTTCACCCCCCAAAAAAATAAAAGCGCACATCAGGCTCATATAACTTTTGATAAGGAGGGTATGCTTCCCGCTGTCTGTCCCTATGGATGCTTAGATCTTTAAAACTGCGCAACGGGTTTATATGTATAATAGATATGAATAATTTAGTAGAGAAACACTGATAACTTTAGAGGTTTCTAATGTGGTGTCGTAAATAAACACTTTTTTGCGCTTACATTGCAAACGCTGGCTAAACCCTCCGAGATAGATCAAAATAATGTACTACAGTATTGGACATCTTAAAAATGTCTACAAAACAGTCCGGGATGGTATATGTATATCTCTTAGGGATAACCCACAATAACCATTTTTTATCCTTTACTTTTTACGAGAAATAATGGCTTATTTACGAAGCGACTTTAAGCAATACAGCATTAATCCTTATCCAATTAAGTACTTTTATGTACATTGTGCATTTAATATAGATCGATATGGCCCTTTACAGCTTGTAATTTAAATGAATATTTTCGAAGATATTACAGATTTCAAATGCAGGGACATAGCGGTTGCGGCGGTACCGGCCGGGGGGCATGACAAAAAAGCGGTGAATGTTGTATATAAAGACATTCTGTAGTATATTTAGTATCAGCATTGCATCTTTGGGAAGCTGGGGCGGGTCGCTAGTAAGCCTATAAACCAATCTTCAGTCAAATCGGTGTTTCTTGAAGTGATTCGAAGGTTTGGGCATTTTTTTGAGTTGGTTGACTGGACCAACAGTCACAAAATATTAACAATTTTCTTGTTAAAACATTTTGCTATAATTGCCATAAACACCAAAAAGTCGTTCCGAGCTAGGAGAAAGAAACACAAAGGAAACAGGGTCGATGGCTTCTATTACGATTCTTTTTTGTTCGCTTGCCTTTCACAATATTTTCTCCGCCTTTCAAATACATCGATAGCGTCGGCGATCAGTAGCCCTTAGTGTCAACCCCCACGACCCTTTGAGCATCTGTTAGTATGGGTTGGACAGGTAACACACACGGCACACTCGCACACACACACATACGCACACCACAAGGTGCTGTCGTGCTCACGACAGGTCATTATTAGATCGTCCTTCTACCAGCCTTATTTGTTTCTAAATTTCTCCAAGTGAAAGCACCCCAACCTGGACATGAAGGGTAACGGACGCTCTTTTTAGACAAAATCCTTTGTTCAACCTAATAAAGATGGGTAGTGGCTCTATACTGCGGCTATTAACAAAGTGTATTATTGTACATGCACATGTCTTATATACGAGGGCGGTTCAATTAGTACCCGTGTTTGAAGACAGAGGACGTTCCTGAGGGAAATTCGTGTTGTCATCGTGTGCTGCCATCTGTCAAACCGCGCCAAAACGAATTTCAGACTGATTGATAGGTTAGTTTGGATTTGGTAGCCATTCGACTGAGACGTGTTTCGTTATTTTCGCTAAGATGGAAAAAGAGCAGTATCGTTCGGTAATTCGCTTTTTGTTTTTGGATGGGAAAAAAATGCAAGGAGATGAAAACAAAGTTGGATACTGTTTATGGAGACATTTCGCCATCTACGACCACAGTTAGATATTGCTTCAACGAATTAAAACGTGGGCAAAGATCCGTTTTTGATAGGATAGGAGCGACCAGGAAGCCTAGCAAACGACGAAAAAGAAGATGCGTTTTCAACACGATAACGCACCGGCACCTTCATCAGGAGTTGTTGCCGCCAAAATGCATGAATTACGTTATGAATTTGCTGCCGCACACCACGTACTCACCCGATTTTACTCCCTGCGACTTCACCTTGTTCTCTACCATGAAGAAATGACTAGCAAGAAAGAAATTTAGCTCAAACGAGGAAGTCATCGCCGAGTAAGGGGAGATTTTGGAGAGTTCGACAAATCTTATTTTTTGGAGGGGTAAAAAAATGGCAGGGTTGTTGGGAGAAGTGTATCTTTCTAAAAGAGGACTATGTTGAAAAATAAAAAAAAAATTTAAAAAAAAGATGTCTTCATTTCTAACACTGGTACTTATTGAACCGCCCTCGTATGTACATTTTGTACACTTGTACATATGTATATACCTAGATGAATCAATAGACTTTTGCGTTTGACAGATTACTAATTCTAAGTATTGATGTGGTAAATTCAATATAATCGATACCCTTTGTCTCGAAAGCTTGAAGTGCATGAGCAAGATTGTAGTTTTTTATTTAAGGATTACATTCGGGTGAGATTTGACTTAGGCTTAGAATGCTCACACATAGTTGTTTACGAATTTCAATTTCAACCTCATTACTTGAATAGTAATATAATATACTCAAAAAATGTTTTGACTCAAGTTGTTCATAAAAAATTATCTCTATATATGATTTTTCTGGATTCTTTGTTGCTTTGTTTGCAAATGGCAGAGAGAGACGTACAAAACAAATTTAAATGAAATAAATAGATATATTTCAGCACCAATTATTTACCCGATTAGAATTTTGAGGGGGGTGTAGGTAGGGTCCCTAAGTGGGCAGCCCACTACCTCTCGTGGGCCCCATTAGGTTATTCGCTAGGGCAAGGATATCATATAACGCCTTGCCGCATTTGCGCATCTCATGAATGTCGCATGTAGCCCCCGAGGGGAAAAATTATTGCTACCCATTAAAAAATTTTGGAAAAATGAACTTTATTATTAACGAGAAAAAATACGAAATTAAATGAGAAATACAGGCCTGACGCTGGAAGCTGGCGGCAAGTTTAAAATGGCGTGAATGCGCGGTGGCAAAAGTAGGCAGTTTTAGGTATAAAAATTGCAGTCCTTATTCTTCAGTATTCCTATCAGGGACGTAGATTAAATATTTAAATATAGGGATCAGTGAGCAAGTAATAGACAGACAAACAGAAGAACTAATTGTTGATGTTGGTGACAGTGATAGAGATTCCCATGGTGACAGTGAATGTGAAAACTAACTATAAAACGAAAGCAATAGGTTAATTTTTTCTTTTTGATAAGTCATGTTTTTACATTATTTTCTAGTACGCTACTGTCCTATCTGTATAAATACTATAATTTACGCCTACTGAAAGCTTATTTGTGTATCGGTTCCAAGTGACTTACCCAAATAGGTCATAAATAGGCAAGTACCTGCGCGACCGCTCGCCAGCTTCCTTCGTCAGACCTGTACATTTTACCAATGAGAAACTGTTCACGAAAGTAAAGAACTAATATGTGTTATACCGTTGCTACATATGTAAAAGTGAACAGTTTCTTATTGGTAAAATGTATTTTTTATTTAATTTTGTATTTTTTTCATTATACAACACATGTATAAACTTACAATTAAATTTACCTTATGGGGGCTCGACGAGGCAAATCCATTTGAAAATACTCTCAGTAAAATGAAAAACTTTAGTAACAACAAATAGTAAAACGATTGGAATTTAAAGTATTATTGATTACAAAGGAACCACAATCTTACTTAAAAGCAAACAAATTTTACAAACACTAAGATAAACCACTTTTTTATTAGCATCTATGATTTTACAGGTAGTAATATTTTCATTGTTTGCAGAAACTATGTATAGGTACATTTCTAAATAGTTAGCATCGCATGGATACGTGTAAAGAGATCCTCTTTTTCGTAGTAGTTTTCCACAAATTTCAATACAATTTATATCTCCATTTAGAGGAAAATAAACATATACCACTTATTTGTAAAATTTGTTTGCTCTGAAGTAAAACTGTGGCCCTTTTGTAATCAATTATACTTTAAATTGTAATTGTTTTACTGCTTGTTGTTTTTTCACTTTACCGAGAGTATTTTCAAATGGATTTGCCTCATCGAGGTTTCATTAGGCTTGACCCTTAAGACCCATGTGAAAATCTCATAAGGCAATCCTCATTTTAGTACTACCCGTTATTTTTTGGTGGGATTTTCAAGAGGAATCCCTACATCGGGATACCCCTCTCATTAGCCCCTTATAAATTCTAGTCGAGTTAAAAATATACTAACAGAAAGATTTAGATAAAAAATTGAAAATGAGAACACATTTAAAAAAATCTGTGAAAGCTTTCAAGGACAATAGGAGATTAGCTTAAGAAATATTGAATAAAAAATTTTTAATGAGAATGATTATTAATGCAAAAGCTTCACGTGGCGATCGTTTTGAAACGAAACTTGGAAAACAATTCCAGAAATACAGTAACAACTTTCCTCTTTGTTAAAATAACCGCCGGCAAAGCATTTAGATATTTCCAGGTCATTTACATGAACTTCAAAACTACTTTTTTTTACTTTTTGTAGCGTTTTAAATCAAAACTTTCGTTTTTAAAAAAAGTTGTTATAAAATACTCGTCAGTGTCTTGCGTTTTCAGGAGCATAAAAAATTTAAACCTTCATGAATTCCAAACGACAGATTGCTCGTGGTGTACCGCGCAAAGACCTGTTAAATGGAGCCATTTTCTGTGAGGATAAAAAAAAGAAGTGAGGGTAATTATTTATTGATCATTTAGAAAATTACATCCGGCTTTTCTCTGCACCGCACATCGCGGAATTGCCTCCTTTTGTGATCCGCAAGTATACGTTTAGACGGTGCTTGGTTTTACGAGGTCGTTTTACGACACTACCACAGGAAACAGTAAAACGGCTGAAAACCATAAATCTGTTTCCGACGTGCTCCTGTTATGGGGTGTGCTACGACGCAAGGTACCTATTTGTCCTAATCTATTTCTCCAATTTTCAAAATAGGGACCGACCGTCAAAAGAAAACCGTCAAGCCAGATTTTGAAACCAAACTATATTTTCCGAAACGTTTCATTTTCCATAATATTCGGATATTAATTTTCATTTTAATGATACTTCCTATACATGAATTTACCATTTATTCCTACCAATACTGAGAATGATGTTGATGATGTTCCTCATTAATTTGAGGTTATCTATGGTGGGGAATCAGTCATTCCTTCAAAAATTGGAGTATCTTCTCATCTTACTTTGGATTAGTTACTTCTGAGTGGAAACTCAACTTTATGCGTATCACTCAATTGGTGGTATGTAAAAAATTGAAAATGACTGCTTAGTAATAGTCATACTTATAAAGTAGTCACTCCATTTGAAATTCACGAAGATGTTAGTAGAATCTCAAACATATGAGTATCTACTTTTTTTTCTTTGAGGATGCATTCACATTTTGAGTACCAATTAAAGATCAAGAGTATCCGCTAGACGTACCCAGTGCTTCATTCAAAAATTGAAATGTCCTCTCATCTTAATTTGGATTAGATATTTTTGAATGGGAACTCAACTTTATGCATATCACTCAATGGGTGATATGCAGTAAAATGATTGCTTAGTAATAGTCACATTTTTAAAGTGGTCACTCTATTTGAAATTCACGCAGATGTTAGTAGAATCCGAAACATATGAGTATCTACCTTTTTTTCTTTGAGAATCCACTCACATTTTGAGTACCAATTAAAGATCAAGAGTATCTGCTAGGAGTACCCAGTGCTTCATTCAAAAATTGAAGTGTCTTCTTATCTTAATTTGGATTAGGCATTTCTGAATGGGAACTCAACTTTATGCATATCATTCAATGAGTGATATGCAGAAAAATGATTACATAGTAATAGTCACATTTTTAAAGTGGTCACTCCATTTGAAATTCACGAAGATGTTAGTAGAATCCCAAACATTTGAGTACTCGTATCTACTTTTTTTCTTTAAGGATGCATTCACATTTTGAGTACCAATTCAAGATCAAGAACATCTGTTCGCAGTATTCAGTGCTTCATTCACTTACATCGTAAATTACAACAAAATAATTAATTTCAATTCAAAAACTGTTACCTAATTTACTTAGGAGCAAATGTAAAATTAAGCATGCGCATTTGCAAAAGTCTCACATAAGTCACTTCATTTACGTATATAGTTCAGAATAACAACAAGACTTTGAGGACGCATCTCAGGGTTTATAAACAATTGTAATTACTTCAGTTCTTCAAATAGATTAGACGGATTATTGTCGGATTCTCTCCATACCTTTGCAATGTTTTAAAGTTCCAATAACTTAGGATTCTGGATCATTTTGCTTATGAAATTATGCAGTGCTAAATGTAAATAGAATATGAAAAGTGTTTTGTTTATAATATGTAGGCGAAAATCTATAGTCCACAAGACGATTACTGTTTCTGCCTTTCGGTATGTTTTTCTGCGATTGTTATGATTTCAGCTATTATAATCGTAGATATTCTTCCCTTGTCCACCCCTCCCTCGCTATTCCACTAACTATTACTAATAACCGGTTTTTATATCACTTAAACGACAGGTAGGAACCAAACACTCAGGAGAGATTATCCTAAATGTTTAAGTTACACCTTAAAACAAATTGATTGATAAATCATGCATCTGTTTGAACCCAAAGGTCTCTTACTCACGTTGCAATGTATTTTGCAGTTCGTATGTGCCTAGGAAACGGTGGGAATGACGTCAACGAGTGGTCCGGTAGCATGTACTCATTAATAATTTGAAGAGCCAACGTAATTTCGTGTCTTAAGGGACTTGTCCTCCGTGGCACAAGTAAACACTTCGAAACTAGGATAATTTAGAAAACATCTGCCGAACATGGACTGAATCTTAAACGAGCCTTCCGGCCCGTTTCTCCTCTGGCATCCCGGAAAAGTTATTCGAAATAAACGGTTCCGGTTTTATGAGGTGAAACGACCTCTCCTCGTCGACTCTAAGTTAACTTTAATAGGATCATATTTTGCGCGACGCTGATGGAAAAGTTCTGTTTTTATTTTCGTTCCTTTACGCCACAACCACACACATTCACACACTGTTCGAGTACCCACTGGAAAACTACACCAAAATTACTTCACCATCATCACCCTGGAGGATTTTCCTTCTCGAACACGCCGCATGTCCACCCATACGTAAAAGCACCTCTGAGAAACGTAAACATTTGTATTTTCTTTTAGTCTTGTGAAACTTTTCTTAGCGACCGATCGGTGTAAAGACAATTACGTTCGTCTTCCCCGCGTTAAAATACAACCAAACCAAAAATAAATATAAATCGTTTACTTATATAATGAAGGAGTAGCAGGGATATAAAGCAGAGGATAGCGCAGGGTCGTGTCGCCTTTAATAAAAAGAAGTCACTTCTATGCTCGGTTGTTAAAGGTGTATGTTTGGAGCACGGCGTTGTACGGGTGCGAAACATGGACAAGATAAGGTTAGAAGCGTTCGAAATGTGGTGTTATAGGCGGATGATGAGGATATCGTGGGTAGAAAAGGTTAGAAATGGAAAGAATAGGAGAACAGAAGATTCTTATGGAAGTCAATAAAAAATAGGCGAGATAGGTTGGTAGGACACCTTCTTAGGCACGAAGGTCTAGTCAGAGACATATTAGAGGCAGAAACAGGAGTTAGAAGGGGTAGAGGTAGACCTGATTAGATTACTGTTCGCAAATAGTTAAGGATGTGGGCTATTCTAGTTTTAGGGAAATGCGAAGTTTAGCTCAGGATAGGAAAGAGTGGAGGTACATGTCCAACCAGTCTTAGGATTGACGACCTTATGATGATGATGACTTGAATAATGAATATCCATATGAAGTAGTTAAATTAGTACGAAATAGAAATAATAAAAAGAAGGAAATATTTACCCCAAGTTCAGCAACAATAATTTTAAAATCCGCGTTCACGTGCATAAGTCCATAAGTAATTTTACGTATTTCTTTGTACTACGACGCTGGAGAGTCCTCACCTCCAAATACGTTAATTAAAAAATAAAAAGAGTTCGATTAAGGTGTAAGGAGGTGGAAGATGGTGGGGATTGCTTTTCCCTATGTTAGCCATTGTGGAAGGGGATTCAATCTCTTCCCATTCGATTAGAAAATATTTTTAATTATGTCGCACTCTAGGGAGTGGTAGAAATAATTAATGTCAGGTAGAGACAGCGCACTAATAGAAACAGCAAGAAATATTTTACCAAATCAATTGACTGGTAAAAAATAGACTTAGAAACAAATAAAACATTTTTTAATTTGTTTATCATCAAAATAGCTATTGTTTTAGCATTTTTTATCTTGACAAATCTTAGCTATGCCCCCCGGAAGTGAGAGAAATACGGAAACCAATATTATTTTTAAAAATGTCAATTCTTAAGGTTATTGCTTCTACAAAATGGAAGGTCTCTGAACCCCCCTCGGGGGAAACCTTTTCATGCAAAACAATCTGGAAAATGTGAATGTTGAAATGGGTAAGTAACCTATCATCAATTGTTCTGTAAAAAACAAAATACCCTAATTGTACAAATGTTTTGAAGTGTACCACTATGATGCTAAATTTCATACGTAAAATTCACACACACACACGAGTTTTAGGGGTATTGATGAATAACAATTAGGGGATGAAGCCTCCGTTTAGTAAAAGCGCAAATATGATAATAAAGAGAGAGAGGAAGACCCTTATTGACTTGCAACCTACTTTTCTGTTCGATGATTACGTAGCAGCACACTTTGTTACATAATCGTCATCAAACTTTTAATGTTGATGTAAACATAAAATACACAATAACAGATGAAACATCTGATCGAGACAGTTACCTAAACATTTTTATTGAAGATTACGGTAGACCAGGCTAGGTTCTTTAATGCCAAATTCACTTTTAAAATGAAGTTATTGAAAAGATAAGTGACGGTTTTTGTATCTCCTGAAGGGGAAAATTCCTGCACTCAAACCCCTGGTGCGCTCTAAAAATACTAATGACGTAAAAAGATTAAATTGCCACAAATTCTTCCCCCAACCTACGAACTTCTGTACATGCATACAAATATACATATAGGTACATGTGTAAGTAAAAACTTGAGTGTTCAATTGCGGTTTGAGTTGAAGGCAAACAGGTGCTTTCGTACGAATTTGAGATGATCCGAAGTGCTTGGGGGTACGCTCAGAGGTCGGGAACAAGCGGTCGGCCGGTCTCGTTCAAACACGACCGACGACGCTGACGTCGGGACGCCTGTGACGACGGTGTAAAGGAAACAATTTGTCACGAACCGCAATTTACAAGAGCTGCGTTCATACTTCCATGTCGCTCCAATTTACGATTAATTCAGTCGACGATCTTGTATCTCTTCCCTCCTTCTCCTCTCTCTTCGGCCTAGCCCTCACAATGATTGACAGCCCCTCGATGTAACAAATGAGAGGAATCGTCACGAAACGGAACAACTTCAAAATTTTAATGATTTCGTTCCAATTTATTTTGGATAAAGGATTCGGGCATGTCGATTGTTGTTTGCCCCAGATGTGCAAACAAAAGAACTAACGTACGTATTTATAGATAACGTATTCCACTGTGTTACCATTTCAACAGGAACGGCTCTTGTGTGTGTAAGGATTAGTAATGTTTCCAGTTTTGTTAAAACATTTTTCCACATTTTTCATAACAACGGAAGGTTTGTAGAAGTGAGTAGGTATTTTGTTCTTTTTAAAAAATAACAGCTACGAATATATTGTATAAATGTTTGTAAAAATACGCTTGTGATGCACCGACTAGATAACGAACTGATCTTTTTTCCTTAAGAAATACAGATCACTGTTCACTTAACCTTAACAGATAAGTAATTTAATATACCTACTACATAACTGCCCCTAAACGTTAAGGATTACTAATTGTTAAAATAAAGGTGAATTTTATAAGCATCATAGAAAAACTTACCCTTGACTGTGACATGTTGCTGTAGCGATTACATACGAATTTGATCAACCCTTCTGGAAAAAAAATTAAATTCAGGAATTAAAATATGTTTACAATATTGTTAATAATATTCATTACGATTTTTTTTAATACCTTATGGATTAACTCGATCGATAAGGTTTAATGTCCTCCAGGAATAATTAAACCAATTAAATATTATCATTTTCCACTTTCAATAGCATATCTACATGAGCAACTTTTTAATATGAAACTCAATGTTGTTTTTGTATATAAGAAGTCAAAATTACATCATTTGATCAAATGAACCATTTGAAATCATAAAGAAAATAAGGTTTTACTACTTAGTAAGTTTATACCAATTTCTATTTAATTTTAAGATACGCAACATACAGAAATAAAATAAACAAAACAGTAATTATCAAAAAAACAAATATACGTTAGATCACTTTATTTAGTATAGAACCAAGGCGCGTAGGCAATGAGAATTTATTTACTTTTTCTGTTTAATAAGGACTGACAATACTGATATTGATGCGATAATTAGGGAACGGACGTCGTATAAGGTCCGTATTCGATTTTCACAAATAGCACCTTAGTATACTAAGTAACGATGCTTTTTTTATAAAGCCATTCACTTCGGATTAAGTTATTTCTGGGACCAGCCTCGAATCAAAACAAAAATATTCGTAGTTTTGACTGTTAGTGAGACTTCTAGTTAATTATCAGTACACAGCTTAAAATTATTATGCAGGATAAGGTTAGATTAGGATAGGTAAAACCTTATCTTACATTTACGCAATGCTCTTGTTAGTTTAATGTTTCCTGATTAGCTTTCGTTTGTTATGTTAAAACTTCCATTATGAAACTAAAGTTATTGTTACTAAAAGTGAGTAGGCAGTTAGATGTAATAGGGTCTCTTCCCGATTATATTTGACAAAATTCGACTAAGAAATATCAGTATAAACCTATGATTTAGTTTCATCTCATATAATCATCAAACTCTTTCATACATTGTTTTGTAATCAGCTAAATACCTATAGTTGGGTCGATCAAAATTGGCATAGACCACAATAAATTATCGGACAGAAGAGACGTATCTTCTTTCTTGTTTCCACTTGGCACTTTAGTTATTTGCTGAGTTTTGAACGAAATCCTTGTTAAGTTAGGGAATGCTTCATAAGTAGCACAGACAAAGTGAAAAGAGACCGAGCGGCATGGCCTAGAGGTTTAGAGCATTGCTTAGCATTCGGGAGGACGCCGGTTCGATTCCGGGTCCGTCTGCCTTGGTCCAAGTTTTTCTGTGGTTTCCTTGGATCACCTAGGCAGTAATATTCCACAGATAATCTTTCATTCTCTTCTGTCTTCATTTCGTCCGTCTCATCTTTCTCACCCGAACCACCACCTACCCATTCCCACGATTCCTGAAAGCAGGCTCAAGAGGGCCTTCCGCCCTACCTTCCGGCATAGTCTGGAGGGACTGCCCGCCCACCAGCATTACTGGCTGGTGGGAATGAAACACCCAAAAGTTTTCTGTCGACAGAACTCCTACCTTACCCATATCAGGCGTTATAGGGAATATCGTTTTTAGTTTTTAGTGAAAAGAGATAACCGAATAATAGTTAGAGGTGCAGCGATTAAAAGTTGCTGAAGTACACCAAAGATCAGGGTCGGATTTATAAATTCTTTAAAGTCCGATGCTGGTAACATGCTCAAATTTTGCTTGCCTGCATCCCATTCTGTTACACACTAATTGGTATAATGTTATTCCTTTTTCTTTCTTTATTAAGTGTTCGCTGCAATTATTATCTGCCATTTTTTAAAAACTTAAAACTTTTGGGTGTTTCATTTCCACCAGCCAGTAATGCTAGTGGGCGGGCAGTCCCTTCGGACCATGCCGGAAGGTAGGGCGGAAGGCCCTCTTCAGCCTGCTTTCAGGAATCGTGGGAATGGGTGAGTGGTGGTTCGGGTGAGAAAAATGAGACGGACGAAATGAAGACAGAAGAGAGTAAAAGATTATCTGTGGAATATTACTGCCTAAGTGGTCCAAGGAAACCACAGAAAAACTTGGACCAAGGCAGACGGACCCGGAATCGAACCGGCGTCCTCCCGAATGCTAAGCAATGGTCTAAACCTCTAGGCCATGCCGCTCGGTAGCCATCCCTTTTCTATGTTTACGATATTACCTACAACGTCGGTCGTGAGAAAAAGTACGCGTTCTGTCAATAACCGCTCTAGTCTAGTTAGTAGATTGAAAGAAGAAGGTAAGTGAGACAGTTTTATTGCAGACTATACCAACTTTGAACGTCCCAACTATACATAACTAGATATGAGGTACCTACACATGTTTAACGGCTTAGCATGCGCCATCTTTTTTTCTTATTCCCCAACTAATAGATCGGTCCATGTTTTGTCGGTCATTACCGGCTTTTTGTCTCTCGTGCATTAAGCACAACTCCTATTTCCACACATCTTGACAACCATTATGGCCGGCCAGTGCCGACCTGAGCCATCCCCTTCACCCCATCCGTAATCGCGCTTAATAGCCACAGAAAATTTATTGTACGGGAAAAAAACGAAACCGATATTTCCAAGCATCGGGCAATAAACCAGACGAACTTTTTGTTCGTGTTCAGACAAAAGCGGCCGTGGCGTAAGGCCGAAGAAAAACAAAGATGAAAAGGAAAAAATACGTAACCTACGTATATATACAATAAAAAACGTGTGCCTGATACATGGATTACAGATGTATGTGCTCATTTCTATTTTAGTTTTAAGGAAAACTCACCGACCAAAAAGACAATACATCGCCCTCCACTGATTTTTACTACTAACCATAATATTTCGTATGTATAATATGGACCATTGGCAAATTGATTCAACTCGTCGCTAGTATGCATTCTTCACCATTGCTTTTTCTTATTTTTTGTTACTTCGGCGTGTTCAGTTACCTATTTCTCTCATAACGCAACAGTTTCCATTTAAACATCAGAACAGTTTGTCTGAAACGTTTCATTTCTCTTTAATAATTAACGCAATTCTTGAAAATGATCAGAAACAGCGGCCGACCCAACAATATTGCTACTGTACTGTTCCACAATGTTCTCCGAGAAATTGTCAAAAATAATTTGTTTCAAGTTATTAACTGTTACAACTCTGTCGGACATAAGTAAAGACTTTCCGAAAAGTAAAATATAAAGACCATCCTACCAAAGAAGTATGGTTGGGACGTTTAAAATTGGCATGAAACGGTCGCATTAACTTTCTTCTTTCAACTTGCTAACTAGACTAGAGCAGTTGCTGACAGAACGCCTACTTTTACTAACGACAGACGTTAAGAGAAGGAGATGTCAGGTAGGAATTGCAGCGGACACTAATAAAGAAAAAGGAATAATATTACAACAATCGATGTATAACAGAAAGAGATGAAGACAATTGGAATTTGAGCATGTTGCCAGAAAAGAAAGTTCAACATTCTCAAGAATTTAGAAGACGCTTGTTTAAAGATATGTTCATGGGTTTAACAAAATTTAACTTCTAAGAAGAAAACTATTTACACTAATTATTATTATTGAACTTAAAAACACTATTAAATTATTACTAAACTTCGACAATTATTCTATTTATTTACACTACTGTTACTATTCACTGTTCTATTTATTTCGCTTCTATCACTTTCAATTTATCTATTGATTTACTTCTGCGACGGTCAATTTATTTCTACTCTACTTCGGCGATCATCTCTTCCTTTTTATACTCCCTTGCCTCCTTTCGGGAACGTTCTCCAGCCGTCCAGAGAAGTCTCGTTTTTTTTGAACGGTTTAACTGCTTTCCCGGAACGCAGGTACGACACACACGTTTACAGATACGGCGCAGATAGGGTACCGTTGAAACGAACTTTTAGAGTAGCTTCCATATACATGGGCACTTTTCAATTTTTTCGTAAAACAGTAAAAATTCATGTTCCTAAACAACCATAATATATATAGGTACAGAGAAAGTAATCCTTTTATTTCAGACGTCGTGAACAGAAACTATAACCTGAGGAAGATTTTTGGGATTCCCTACTTTAAAAGTGTTAAAGTAAACCCCTACAAGAACTATAATCATAATAATCCACATATTTCAAAGAGAATTACTGAAATAGAAAAAAATGTCCCTACGCCATGTGAAACATCAGATGAAAGGGATAGTTTAAGGAACGGTTTCCTGTAGAATTATTGACAATGTCTGGGGTAGAATCTGCACCTTTGTATGCTGTTGGAAGTAATGTTACTATGATAATTGATCAGTCAGAACGACCCGATTTTCTCTTTCGTTCGTTAAACATTAAGTTTTTGAACGTTTCTGTCCATTGTTTGCACACAATTAATTATTAATTTGATGACGAAACTGTGGATTTCCGGATTCCAACCATGTGTCTTACTGATGAAGAAATCCTCATGACGGATCATGATAACGTCAAAAACATTCGACGTTTCGTCTCCTACCACAAGGGACATCTTCATAGTTGGCGTCTTCATAAGAAACTAAACGTTTGACGTCTCCATGACCCGTCATGGGGATATCATCAATAAAACACGGCTAGAATCCGGCCGTGAAGGCCTAAATCAACTTCTATTATTTTGATGTGCGAAACGTTAGAAACCAATGAGATATCACCCTCTGTAAAACAGTACAATGGTGATTAAACTCTAGTAGAATATTCGGCAGTACTTACGTGAGTAAAATGTTGTGGATAAGGGCGACGGGAGGGAGAACGGGGACTAAAATTCCCCCCTCAACGAACGAGGTGGGCGCAGTGGCGTGGAGGCTTAATTAGACACGCGGGCTGGCACGAGGTATCACCAATATTGGCGTTATAATGCAGCAGACCTTCATGACCGTCATACTATTACAATATTAGGTAACTATACTGGCTCATAAGTTAGCAAAATCCTGGTACATTCAGTTGAATTTTGTTTGGGTTTCACGAAAANAGCAGTACTTTCTAAGTTGCCGAAATAGATAAGAACTGCAGCTGTGTACGTTGTTGAAGAAGACGATCCTGTCCCTCCACCAAGCATCAAACAAGCACTTGATGCAGCGAAACTTATAACCAAATTGATCCAGCAGTATTTCAAGATATGAGTAAGATACGAAACAAAATACAATTAAAATATTGGAGCAGCAAAAAAGATCAGACGAAGATAACAGGCTATACGCAATGTGCGAATAATAATAATCGTGTGCAAAATGTGTACTATATTGGTAAATACATATTATTATAGAATAGTAAAATAATATCTTTTATTTCTCTCCATTTAACGACCACTCTTTATAACGTCGAAAAATGTTCAGTCCCTTAAGTGTCGTTATATAGAGTTTACACTGTATCACCTACATATACTACATAGTAACTATTTTGGTTATAGTTAACAAATTTTTCTCAAAAATACTTTTACGAATTCGTTTCGACTGCTAGGCCATTTTCTAAAAACACGTTATTATTAGACGCATCGATATTATTCAATCATCAAATATGTATCCTTTTTTAGCGTGAAGCGTTCCACATTTTTCCGATCAGACGGGACATGAATCTTGACGAAATTATTGTACAAACTAGAGCGGGTGGATCGGGTTGCGAGTTTCGATGATTTAGGAAGCCGGGCCATAGGTTCAACCATAATGGGGGGGGGAGGTTCTTAAAGATAAACCAGACTAAGACAAGTCCCTGAAAGAGGGCAGCAGCTCTTTCAGTACTTAGGGTGGCAGAGATCATGAGGATCAGTATATCGGTATGGCACTCTGATGCACAATACTACTATGTGGAAGGCAACGGGAAACCACCACATTATGATATGCCAAGTAAAAGGTATCAGACATATTAAATGAGTCAGCCAGTCCTCTGGCGTAAAGCACTCCGGACGTAAACTACACCCCCATTCGGATGTCCGGGCGGGGACTACCTCGGGGATGTCATCAATAAGTGCAAGGGGAAGGCGCAATATTTCACGAGTCGGAATGTGGAATGTTAGGACAATGAAACAAGTAGGAAAATTAGAAAATTTAAAAGTAGAGATGGATAAAAGGATGTGGGTTGTTCTGGTTTTACGCAAATGCGAAGTTTAGCTCAGGATAAGAAAGAGTGGAAGTACGTGTCCAACCAGTCTTAGGACTTATGATCTTATGATGATGATGATGAATTTATTTACATTTACTATAAGAGGTTTAGCAATCTTCGACTGTCGGCCCCGATCAGCCGTCATATTTGTTGGTACTATTCAATACTAAAATATTTCATAGTGAATAATACATCACAAACATCATTAATTACAAAATCAAATATTATTATTACAGTTTCAACTGTTTAGACCCCAAAAACACACAAAGTGATCCTTTGCCATTGTCCTACCCCTTGTACCTAAATAACTTATGTAATAAACAAAAAGGAGTATTTCATGTATTCGGAGAAATTGTATTAATTAGTACTTATATTAAGATACGATTTTGTTTAGAACAAGTCCATTGCTAACTTCACGAATTTTTGAGCAAAATTTTACCGAGTAGATAAAAGTAATTCTCAACTCAACAAGTATATCAAATACTATAAGAAAACTTATTCTACTAGTAATAATTCCCTTTATAATTCCCTGATAGTCATCATCATCATCATAAGGTCGTCAGTCCTAAGACCGGTGGGACACGTACCTCCACTCTTTCCTATCCAGCTAATCTTCGCATTTCCCTAAAACTAGAACAACCCACATCCTTAACTATTTGCGAACAGTAATCTAATCTAGGTCTACCTCTACCCCTCCTAACTACCGTTTCTGTCTCTAATATGTCTCTGACTAGACCTTCATGCCTGAGAAGGTGTTCTGCTAACCTATCTCGCCTATTTCTTATTGNCTAAAACTAGAACAACCCACATCCTTAACTATTTGCGAACAGTAATCTAATCTAGGTCTACCTCTACCCCTCCTAACTCCTGTTTCTGCCTCTAATATGTCTTTGATTAGACCTTCATGCCTGAGAAGGTGTCCTACTAACCTATCTCGCCTATTTTTTATTGACTTCCATAGAGTCCTCTGTTCTTCTATTCTTTCTAATGCCTCTTCATTTCTAATCTTATCTACCCACGTTATCCTCATCATTCGCCTATAGCACCACATTTCGAAAACTTCTGATCTTTTCTTTTTACTAATTACGAGATTTTAAATACCTAAATGCTTTGTATAGGTAGAGCACCAAATTAAAATAAAAATTAAAAAGCCATTTACACAGTTGATTAAGCATGACTTCAACAAGACAATTGTCTGAATGTTATACTTCTCAGCAGATCATATTAGCTGCAATCAGACATCCTTGTAATGGAATGTGCATACATATTAATGAAAAGTGGAAAATTTTCTCGTAATCGTAACAATAATTGGGGTTAGAAATCAAGCACTTATCTAACCGCTTATTGGGTGGTGTAGTACATAACACGTAAATAACGATCAAAGGATAATATAGAGCGTGTACACAGGGATAAAACTAATCCTCTTCGAACATTCGGGTTTAACGTTTGCTATGTTATTATGACCGATTTTGGTCAGAATTTAGTAGTTCCTACATCCTTCCCTAAACGACGATATTACATTTGATATCAACATTAATAGGTGTAAGCTCGTCGTACCAAAGTATAATAAAATAACAAAAGGAAATTGATATCCACTTTGGTTTCGCTATTTTGCATGCAATGAAACCAGCGTTGAGTATCTAATGTAATACCATAAAATTATTGAAAGATTGCGTTTACATCTGTATGATAGTTCCTCCATTGGAGCAAATCGAGTCAATTAATACGCATTAAAAATAATAAGTAGAATGTAATTACAACATGGCCTAGATGGCTGTGAAACCTGGACATGGAGAGAATAAGTTAAAAATGATGAGAATGGAAAGAATAAGACAACAGAGACCATAATAATTGATATGCATATACTAAGTAACTCATTTTAAAAGAAGCACCTAAATAACTACTGACTTAGGAACATCAAAAAAATTCTTGGCAATAGTTATTTGAGGTCTAATTTAAGTTATTTCAAGGTTAAGTCGGTTTTTTAAATGGGACCCTCTATTTTTATACCAAATTCAAAAAGAGTGCAAAATTCTACGTGCAGTCCTAAGACTGGTTGGACACGAACCTCCACTCTTTCCTATCCTGAGCTAATCTTCGAATTTTACCAAAAATTAGAATTTCCTACATCCTTAACTATTTGCGAACAGTTTTTTAATCTTGGTCTACCTCTACCCCTCCTAACTCCCGTTTCTGTCTCTAATATGTCTCTGACTAGACCTTCATGCCTGAGAAGGTATTTTACCAACCTATCTCGCCTATTTCTTATTAAATTCCATAGAGTTCTGTTTCTGTTCTCCTATTCTTTCTAATACCTCTTCATTTCCAACCTTCTCTGTCCACGATATCCTCATCATTCGCCTGTAACACCACATTTCGAATACTTCTAACCTTTTCTTTTCCGAAACGCCCACCGTCCATATTTCGCACCCATACAGCGCCGCGCTACAAACATGCCTTTAACAACCTTTTTCGAATTTCTAAATTAGGTAACTGTTCGCGAGCATGACAGTGACTTGTTTATATTGAAGGCGACTCGATCCTACGCTACCATCTGCTTTATATTCCTGTTACTCCATCCGTCCTGACTTATCTAACTTCCTAGATACCTAAAATCAGCCACCTCTTCTAATTTTTCGTCTCCTATCTTTGTATTCGCTCTTTCTATACCTTTTCTTCCCTTGCATACCAGTATTTTTGTTTTACTTTTATTTACTTTCATACAATTCTGTTTTGTCAATACCGCTTCCATTTTATTTAAAGTTATCTCTAACTCCTCCTTGGTAGATGTTAATACTGCTTTATCATTTGCAAATGTAAGCATACTAATCTTTTGCCCCTGTTTACAGTTGTACTGTCTTTAATGATGTTGATCGCGTCTTCGATGTAAAAGTTGCGGTGACAGTGTGTAGCCCCTGGCTGACTCCCTTCCTAATAAGTACTACTCTACATTGCAGTACCAGCTCTATAACTGCCTGTTGCTCTTTATACAAACTAAGTATCACTATTCATTCCTAAGTATATCAAATATCTTGCCCCATTTACCATTATCAAAAGCCACTGTATTGTGCTAATATTTCTCAGACAAATAAATCATAGGAAAGGATTTGCGAGCATTATAGCGTCTGACGGGTTCTATTCAACGTAAGACGAAGTAGGAGTTCTTCAGAACGTTCCTCTGTGATTATGCAGATTATCTGGTTGTTTGAGAAGTTTCCCTTTGCTACCTGTCGGATTTCCCTTTTATCGAACCAACTGCCCCGAATGTCATGACGACGACTTTAATGCTACCAACCGCCGCCACCTCTTCCTCCATCCTCGCAATACACTACACAGTGACAATCACAGGTCTCCCTGACCGTTTCCGATTTCGCTGGACGGGATTAAACGGGATTTCCAGCTTTTCCGTTCATTCGAACCACTACTACACTAATCCTCAACGAATGCATTAGCCATCCGAACCTCATCGGTTTCCAACGACATCATCACCACACAGTGGTATCAAATAATCAAATAGTTACAATAACTGCTGTACTTATTTAATAGACAGCTAATTAATTATCAACTAAATAAGCTAAAGTAACCTTCGATTAATGGACATTACATTTTCATAGTCGTAGAAGAAATAAAATAAAATTGTTATCACAAAATTTTCAAAAATATCACAAGATGAAGACGCTGTAACTTGTCGAAGACCAAAAATAATTTTTAGTGACTTACTTTAGCAGATGTCAGAGCCACAAGAGTGTAAATTATCGTGATGATAAAAAAATATATTGTTTTTCATTTTCAAAAATTAAAGGAATTTTCACATCAATATTAAAAGTTACTTAAAGTATTTCATAATAAAAATTCCTTGTTTGCTAATACTTCCTTGTTACTCCTCCGGTATCCGTTTTAGGGAAAATCCTTTTAAAATGAAGAAATAACAGCAGTCCGTACATGATAACAGTTACTCAAGATTCCATACCAAATTTAAACATGCTTTTAGACATTGACCCAAACGTTAACAGAAAGTTCAACAATAATTTCTGTCTCGTACCAAACCTTTCATTAATTTCATTAAGACAGGTCAGCCGAAATATATTTTAGAAAAGTTTTAATAAAACGGATTTCATAAATCAAAGCAATGTCGGAAGCCTTTCTGTTCGGAGTATGTTCAAGAACTGGTGTCTTTGGCAACGAAAATGATATCACTCTCCATTACAAAAGAATAATAAAGCAGCAGCCGTAAAATTAAGATATATACTTTTTCTGGTATCGTCGCTAGTTTTCGCTTAACTTAGGATTGAGTGAACAATTTGAACGTCATTTTTCAAAGCACTGAAAAGTTTTCCACTAAGAAGTACACAGTTTTGAAGTCGGTGACTCCAAAAATCTGACAAAATTTCGATACAGAGGGTCAAACATCGACATATGAAAATAAACTAGATTTGGTTAGTCTAGGTTGAGATAAGGTTCGGTTACACATAGGTTCCTTTCACAATATTCGATTTTTTATTTTCCCCTTTCGCGTTCATCCCTTCACTACAACCCCCAAAGGCTTCTTTAGTGTTTTAAAAGGCAATTTTCACCCACCCGGCCTTTCGTTCACTCTACCCCACTAATAATTTTCAACTAATTCTTATACTTAAATATATTTAAAAGGTTAGTAAAATATTAAAATAATGTCTGTCTGTCGGGTTTACAACTGTCAGAATTTTGGAGTAGATAAATTTCCAATGCCTTACTTTTTATATTCACCCCTACAACTAGGATTACCCGAAGCAAACTCCACTAAATGTGGGAAAAGAACGAAGTTTTAGTAAAGGGTGTGTAGTTAGAGGTTCGTGAATTTGGCCTTGCCCATTCCCATTACTTATCAAAAGGGAGCCGGTGTAGAACGACCGACATGAGTATAAAGGGTCGGGAAAAGGTGGCGACCCAGTGCCGGGGTTCAAATAATCATACTGGAAGTACGAAAATCCCAGTAGAGCCGAGCCGGGCAAACTCGGATCTTTTGACTCCCGAGTGCTTCTCAAGTATAGCCAAGGATCTCCTCATTGCTCCTGCGAGTACGAGTGAGATGATTCTTTCCTTTTCTTATCCCTTCCATTTCGTAGGTGAGTCCCTTCTTCCATAACCGTACCCAATAGTATTGCGAAGGTAGTCCGGCATGCTACCCCTGAGTTGCGGGACGATCATTAAAAAATTTTCGTAGGTACTATTTAAGTTGCGAGAGAGGCTTCGCTCGTCTACGGAATGAAGGGATATGGAAGTGGAAGGGAGAATAAAAAGAGAAAGCAATATGGGTCATTATTGCTTACTCTCTCGTACTCATTGAAGGGTACGGAGTGACCCAAACTAAGCTCAGGTAGCGGCTCCTACAAAGTTAAAGTTTGCCCGGCTATACAGTAGAGCGAGAAATCTTATTGCACGCTCGGCCCAATCCCTTGCCCATAGGCAAACAGGAAAACCAATTAACCAAAATAAACCGAGGAGGACGAGTAACCCTTTATAATCAAAATATATAAATAAAATTTAAGTATCTATTCGTAATAATTAATGAATAATTCTTTAAACCCTAAAATAATTTCTTCCGTAGAACTTTTAATCATCTTAACAACACTGAATTTGTCGCTTCACGAGATGTTATCTACAACAACGTAGTTTCTCCATCGGAAGTGATGAAACAGCTATAGCACTTAACCTTGTAAAAATTCCACTCGCTAAAATTAATCAAAACAAAAATAGACTCCACCACTTTTATACTTGTTTACCTACCCTTATGAATTTTAACTAAGGGAAGTGGGATAGTACTTTTTCGCGTTTCGTTGTTGTTTGTCTTGTGTCTTACATAAATTTGTTATTTCGAAAGAGGGTAGCTAGGTCCTATTACTGTTTCAAATTATTTTAAATTTCCCAAGGGAGGCACGCCGCAGCGTTCCTTCTGAGTACCTGTTTTTACAATGATGCGGTGTCCAAATTCTCGCAGGAGTCAAATTTCTTTTTCTTTAAATAAATTCACCTTATAAAGAACCATATTTAGAAATACAAAGGTAACAATAAAACTTTCGGCATTAAACCAAAAGAAAAGTACACTTCCGTTAGTCTCTAAATGTTCAAAAAACATTCAGATGTTGAAGAACTTAATTCCAAGCGGACGAGTGAAGTAAAGAATAATAATAAATCACATAACAAATTGTTATAATATTTACATTATTGTAAAGAGCAAGAATTGAGAACAGACTCAAAACCGTAGCAAGATTTGGATTTGATGTCAAGACCAGATGCAATAGAAATTAGGCTAGAAACAATCTAAATTTTAGAGGTATTACGTAGTACACTTTTTTCTCAAAAGGTTTGGCGATACGAACTCGGCATGCACACGGTACGGATCCGAAACGGTGTAGCGTAAATCACCCTTTACTTCAAAAAGTCAATACAGCATTTTCATATACCTTAACATCATTTATTTATTTTACTAACCTTTCTTGTGGCGAGGTGTTGAAGAGGTCTTCCATGATTGTCTTGACCATTTGCTCCTTTTGGTAATCGCCTAAACAATAGTTTTCAATCGGCGATAAAGAATCCACTGTCCAACTGATGTTGTAACTGTCCCACCACTGACCGGTCGGTGAACCGACAACCTGTGCGGGATTTGGATTTCCTTTAACAAACATAAAAAAATATTGTACTTCTCAGTTTTTAATATCGGACGCTGTGCTTTTACTTTTTCGTTTTTTTTTTTTTTTCACTAGCTTTATTGTTGGTACTATAGAAAAAGAAAAGATCGCGTATACTTATAGGATTTGATAGAAAAAGCTTTTGATAGTGTTAAATGGGACAAGATGTTAAATATACTTAAAAATGTAGGGATGAGTTACAGAGAAAGAAGAGTGATACTTAGTTTGTATAAAGAGCAACAGGCAGTTATAGAGCTAGAGCAGCAACGTAGAGAAGTAAATATTAGGAAGGGAGTCAGACAAGGATGCACACTGTCACCGCTATTTTTTAATCTATACATCGAAGACGCAAATTATATCATTAAAGATAGTACAACTGTAGGTATATTAATAGAGGGGCCAAAGATTAGCATGATATAGCAGTATTAGCATTTAGGGAAATACAAAGATTAGCTCAGGATAGGAAAGAGTGGCGGTACGTGTCCAGCCAGTCTTAAGACTGACGACCTTATAATGATGATTCATTTAATAATCAATGTAATGATGTTATAAAAAGTTCATATTGAACAGAATTCTATCGAAACCGTTAGAAGCGATTTCGGTCTCAGTGGATTTTATCAATTTACCTACTCCCTTAAGACAGCGTTTATGAATTACTAAAAGCAGCATGGTAAACGCCATCTGTGTGCTACGCTGTAGATTCACTACGACAAGTCGATATCCTTATGGACTTTCTTGAACATCTTTCAATTCTTCTATAGGTAGCAATATACTTACTACAAATGGCATTTACTACGATGTTTCTAATAATTCAATGTAATATCAATCAATAAACAAAGTGGGAAAGAAATAGTAATGTCCATGTAACCACACCAGAGGTATTATCATAAAGAAACGGGCATCAATCTATCATTTACCCATTTATGCTGTTTGGTACTAAACAATTGATTTCATTTATGTAGTTTGCGGGAGTAAATTAATAAATTTAATTGTGAGAGACACAGTGTGATGATGAATGTGTTTAAGTCCGCAGAGAGAAATTGAGTTTTAGCAAATCGGCTAGGTTCTATGTGCCCATGAATACATTAGCAAAAGCCACCTAACTCTATATCGTATTTGTATACGTATGCGTGTTGAACCAGTCAATAGTAATCAACTACAACAGGGTCCGGATTTGTTTGTTTGTGGAAGCAACAGGAAAATGATTTATCAGGTTTGACAATTAACTACGGATCAGGATAATTATTGTACCTATTTGCCATATAAACAATCAAGAAGGACACAATAAAATTAAAGAAACCTAATGGAGCTTAGGTAACCAATTTAATGCTTCCCCAAGAGTACGAGTTCTGTTCAAAAAGTATCCCGAATTTTGACGTGACAACGTCTTATAATTCGATGCACGCACGAAAAAACATGACTCATGCGGCGTTACCTCGCTCTGAGGCGTTCCATTTAAGGCTTGAAGTGCAAGCGAGAGCGCGGAACGAGCGACAAAGAGGCACAATCGGCCTCCGCGTTCGGCAGCGTTCGACTCTGTCTCTCTCTTACTTGAGTGAGCGATGCGTCCGCGTGGACAGCTACTATACAATAATACATTTCCATTTACCTCCTTCTCTATATCCATACAAAATATCTATCAAACAAATAAAATTAAAATTTTCTTTTGAAAAATGAAACCATTCCATCAGTATTTTCTTATGACGTTGTCACGTTCAATTATCGTCAGTAAACCGACTTTACAGACAACCGATTTTTTTTTATTTCCGCGGGTTTCGTATATTCGATTTTTTTGTGGTGTTATGTTGGTACTCATGTCGACCACTTATACCGACAAGTTCGGTCATGTTGAATGTTCAGTTAATTTTTAACAGCTGCTTTGCTTGCACGTGCTTTGGCACGTCCTCGATTTTTGCCTATTCCAAAAAATGGATCAAAGAATCTGTATCAAATTTTGTGTGAAAAACAAAATTAAGTGCGCGTACTCATTCCGAATGTTGACTGTGGCATATGATGAAGCTACCTTGGACCGAAGCAACGTTCACAAAATGTTCCCAGAAGGCCGAGAAGATTTGAACGACAAAAAACGTGCCGGACGCCCGAGAACGTCAACAACAGACGAAAACGTTGACGAAGTGAAGAAAATAGTATTGGCCAATCGTCGAATTACCGTTAGAGAAGTTGCTGAGAACCTAAACATTTGGGCATGAAACGGGTTGCCGCGAAATTCGTACTAAAATTGCTTAATTTCGACGAAAAACAGCATCGCATTAACATTGGTAAGGAGCTGTTGGACTCTGTCCGCGACAAGCCAAATTTGCTCTAGAGGATTATAATTGGTTACCAATCATGGGTTTATGGTTATGACGTGGAAGCCAAAGCTCAATCATCCCAGTGGAAGCTGCCGCACGAGCCAAGACCGAAAAAAGCGCACCAAGTTAGGTCGATTGTGAAGGTTTTGATTACGGTTTTCTTGGATTGCAGGGGCGTGGTGCATCATGAGTTCTTGCCACAGGAGAGAACAGTCAATAAGGAATATTACCTGCAAGTTATGCGCAATTGGCTTGACTGGCACCAACTCCAAACTGATTATAAATTTTAAATGTATATAAGTATCAATGATTTTGCCGATTGTTCTGTAATGTACTTTGCCTTGAAGCAATTGATATATTGTTTTCTACTTTTTAGTTTAAGTTTGTACATGTAGGTATAGTCTTGAAGTGGGTTTTTGTTTTGTTTTCTTTAAATTGACTTTATCATATCACACCGTCATATCATCCAATTCCATTCGCGTAATGGCTGAAAGTAGTTTTCTTGACGATATTTCTCTTCTAATATTTACAGATAAACAATCTGGCGTTAACAAGGTTTATACAATTGTAGAAACGAATCGACATCGTGTTGTGTCGCAGATAGTTGTATGTATTTCCGTTCTTGGCTGGACAATTTCAATGGCGCACTCGAAAGAATTAAACTGGGATGGATTTATTTACTGAGAAAAGAACAGAAAACAGTGTACAAAGGAGAGAAAGAGAACGAGAGTAAGCAACAACGATCCTTTCGACTGCACAAACGCTCTTTCATATTTTAGATTCAATCCACATCCTTGGAAACTAATCACATTTCCGGACGTCCGCTCGCCCATCCGTCGCGTCGCGACGGTCGTGGTCGTCTCTTTATGTACGTTTGCACAATCCTGCTTAGTGACCGCTTATAACATCGAATCAAATCTTTTCATCCCTATCTCTCTCTTTCTCTCTCTCTCTTCTTATTCGAATCCTCGTCCTTCTTTTCGTTCTCTTTCCGTACCAGAGCTCATAAGTTCACTTTGAAACCAGACGGGAAAGTAATCCGTCTATTGCTATATGCGAAGATTAATTCCGAGCTTTTACCTTTAGCAGCCAACGTATATTACAAATTTACCTACAGTACATAGTAAAAGTTTAAGGACACTGTATCTATACGTACTGACAGTGTCGCTCTTTTTGTTTCAATTTTGTTGAAACTAATTTCGGTATTTGGTGGAAGTGAAATGTTCAATAAAAATAAACAAACGAACAAAAAAAGAGAGGGTGGGAATTTAGGTTATGATCTCCCTTTTTCTAAGGGGATGGTTATCATCATCATCATAAGGTCGTCAGTCCTAAGACTGGTTGGACACGTACCTCCACTCTTTCCTATCCCGAGCTAAATTTCTCATTTCCCTAAAACTAGAGCAACCCACATCCTTCACTACTTGCGAACAGTAATCTAAGCTAGGTCCCCTCCCCTCCTAACTCCTGCTTCTGCCTCTAATATGTTTCTGACTAGACCTTCATGCCTGAGAAGGTGTCCTACCAACCTATCTCTCCTATTTTTTATTGACTTCCATAGAGTCTTCTGTTCTCCTATTCTTTCTAATACCTCTTCATTTCTAACCTTTTCTACCCACGTTATCCTCATCATTCGCCTATAACACCACATTTCGAACGCTTCTAACCTTTTCTTTTCCGCCGCGCCCACTGTCCATGTTTCGCACCCGTACAACGCCGCGCTCCAAACGTACACCTTTAACGACCTTTCTCGAATTTCTAAATTAACCGTTTGCGAGCATAAAAGTGACTTCTTTTTATTAAAGGTGACACGACCCTGCGCTATCATCTGCTTTATATCCCTGCTACTCCTTCCGTCCTGACTTATCTGACTTCCTAGATATCTAAAATCAGTCACTTCCTCTAATTTTTCGTCTCCTATCTTTATATTCGCTCTTTCCCTACTTTTTCTTCTCTTGCATACCAGTATTTTAGTTTTCCTTTATTTATTTTCATACAGTACTGATCTGTCAGTACCGCTTCCATTTTAGATGCTAGATGCTAATACTACTATAAGAAAGTTATGGCGAGTTAAAATACTTCCTTATCTCCCACAAAAACAAAAATTCCCCTCGAACGATCCGTTGTCTATACCAAGGGTGGTCAACCCGCAGCCCGCCTTGAACACTTCCGGCTTGCGAGATTCATTATATGATAGTCGTACAAAATATATTTATTTTACAATGACGAAAGTAGTGACCTAAAATAATGTATTTAAAAAACCGATGTGTCTACTCACCGGTATCGTACCAGTGACTACGAAGCTATTCACCGGTACTGTACCGGTGACTAAGAAGCCAGAAAGAATGCTTGATTGCTGCTGTAAATTACATTGACTTTGAATTAGAAGATTAAATTCATACTTCATTTATTTTAAATATCTAACTAAATTTTCATTTTAGTTTAAATAAGTAGACGTAAATACCCTCTATTCCGGCGTATTACTGTCACCGCCTAGTTTTTAACTAAAAATTTGGTATTCAGGATTTTCTAAATTTTCAGTAGAAGAAATGGTATTTTTGAATTTTGCATAAACACTCCTATTCATGAAGGCACTTGGACAACTGTGGAAATTTTAAGTTCAAAAATAGTTTAGGAGTCTCATGTTAGAAAATTTCTATTGATAACTAAAGCACTAATTAACAATGTTTGATACAACGTTTAGGTACCGGTGAATAGCTTCTTAGCTCCCAGTACAGTACCGATGAATAGCTTCTCAGTCGCAGGTACGGAACCGGTGAATAGTGAAAAAGTATCTGTCAAAATTATGAGAAAATAATAATTGATTTTAAAACAATATTCTTGTGAATGTATGACAAATATTACCTGCTTTATTAATGAATTTACAATTATGAGTTGGAAAAAATATCTAATATTTAATTTTACATGCGATTCGCGGAGTTATGATTTATTTCTATAGACGCCATTTGGGTTGGCTACCCCTGATTTATACATTCAATAGTCAGCTTTTATTTTATTCGATTCTTAACTCCAATATCGAAATAGTTTCCTTTTTTAAGCTCGTTTAGTTAGTCTTGTATAATTAATAATTCATTGGTAACGTTTTCATTTATATATTTTGTTGATATTTTTACTTTTTGAATAATATTATCCCCGGAACTTTCTAAAAGCACTGTATGTGGTAGGTACATACCTGACTGGCCAATGATGCACTGCCTTCTAAATTCAACGATATGAGACTGCAGAGAGAAATTAAATTCCGACATGATTGTTTTGAGCAACACTTTGTACCTGCATTCAAGGAAAATCTGAATTCTCGGTTTTATTTATTTTGTTTTTCCCTTTTATTATAAAATGTAGCTAGGCTATATAATGACAAATCGTAAAGCATGGACACGTAGGGGGAAATTGAAACAACCGACACTTGATCCTGGATTGTTTCCTTTGGGGATGTAAAATCAATTTCTTGTGCATGTTTCAGGTAATTTCCTGTTTACCTATCTTGCTTTGTTCTTGTTTTTTCATTCCCATAGTTCAAACACTTCACAAAATGCGATAAAATTTTACAAAACCCTAGTTCATAAACATATTTTCAAATGCATCGCCTTAATGGCATTTGACACCTTGTACCGTTTTTCTACAGTCTTTAATCGAAGATTGAAATTTTTAAAGTGAAACTTTTTATCGACGGTAGGAAGGAAAATTACTAGGGTATAAAACCGAAAGGTGTAACGTCACGCGTCACAGTGTCAAGCGTCACGCGCTACGTGTGACCCCTGGTGGATATATCCAAAAGGAGTCCATTTTAACATAATAATCTGAATCACTGTACTGCATATGTATTGCATATGCATTTGGGTTTGTTTGTTTTGATTTGTAATTCCTCTCTTCAGTTTTGCAAGGTGCAAGCGTAAATATTTTTAACAAAACTAAACCAATATTCCACATTCGTCCGCTCGGAATAAAGTTGTATTTTTCTGGTATTTAGTAATTAGTTAACGCAATAGTTTAATTAAAAAATACTACTGTGATATACAATCTAAAGAAGTTTCACTTCTTACGCGTGTGCATTAATACATGCTCGGTCCTTTTTTTATTGTACATATATATATCTAGACTCAAAACCGTAGCAAGATTTGGATTTGATGTCAAGACCAGATGCAATAGAAATTAGGCTAGAAACAATCTAAATTTTAGAGGTATTACGTAGTACACTTTTTTCTCAAAAGGTTTGGCGATACGAACTCGGCATGCACACGGTACGGATCCGAAACGGTGTAGCGTAAATCACCCTTTACTTCAAAAAGTCAATACAGCNCTAAAGAAGTTTCACTTCTTACGCGTGTGCATTAATACATGCTCGGTCCTTTTTTTATTGTACATATATATATCTTCTTGATATTTCATAAGATATTCCTTCCTATATTAAGTTAATTTGAAATCCTTATCTACCCCCGGCCTCTTTTGTGCCCCGTTACATCCGATACTGTGGTAATCTGATCCCTTAATAATACAAGAGACAGTGGTTTCTAAATACATATAATTTTCGCTTTTCTATCCTCTCGTATCCCTTCGCGCCTCTCTCCCCTTTTCCCCGCGCTATTGTTCTACGTAACGCACATTAATGAAGATTCCCTTCGGATCATCCTTCGGGAATGGGTGTACGAAACCGTACGGGCTTACTGCTGCCTCTGAGGAGGAGGAGGAGGAGAACAAAGGGTCGTGGGGAGAAAACGTATAACGTCAAGATGACAGTGTCATCATACGAAATGAAAAGCTTACGTTTTCCTTAGCTCCTCGAACAAGTTACACACAATATGTGAGACGAATTGTGATAATATTGCTCGTTAGGTTGGAAAGGGAAACGAAATAATCAGCTATTTATCGAAACTTTTGTGTTACAATGTACTTTCAAAACCATCGTCATAAGGTCGTCAGTCCTAAGACTGATTGGACACGTACCTCCACTCCTTCCTATCCTGAGCTAATCTTCGCATTTTCCTAAAACTAGAACATTCCACATCCTTAACTATTTGCGAACAGTAATCTAATCTAGGTCTACCTCTACCTCTCCTAACTCCTGTTTCTGCCTCTAATATGTCTCTGACTAGACCTTCATGCCTGAGACGGTGTCCCACCAACCTATCTCGCCTATTTTTTAGTGACTTCCATAGAGTCCCCTGTTCTCCTATTCTTATATTACAGAAATAAATCAAGGGAAACGAATGACGTCATTTTCTAAGTCCTTTTTCGCATACGTTTCCTAGCCTATATTACAAGCGAGTCCAAAAAGCTGTTTTGAATTAAGTCATAGATCGCACCTTTGACTTAAACGCAATCTCTCTCAATAATTTTACAGTAAGTGTAACGTTACAATATGGCAGCATTTCTAAAAAACTACCATTTTTCTCCTTTTTGTTTGCAAGTCCTATTAACAGTTGTCCGTTTACCGAAACAACAGCCCGATTCCGTTTTTATTGCTCCGAACCTCGTTAATATCGGGAAACTATTTAGCGGCTTTGCAAAAGGGCTCGTTTTGCGGATAATGGCACCTGGCGTGCCAAACTTTCGTTCCAACCTCTTTTTTGTTGTACGTCCATTAATTTTGACAGTCAAAGCCGGCTTAACAGCTTTTACGCCGTACTGAAAAAGCGTCGAAGTATAGGAAAAAAAAACGTCTATTTATTAATGGAACGCTTTCGCGTCCTATGTACTTAACTAAGCCTAAATTAGATTTCACCAGAAATACCTACGCAATACCTGCATTTAATTAAAACCAGGTTGCGAAAACATACAAATAAAATAAATACATAAATAGATAACGAAATATTTACACCATGAGTAGCCAACCTGCGGCCCGCGGTAGTTTTAGAAAATACAATGATCAAACTAGTAAAAACCAATATATTAAAAAAAACGATGTGTCTATTCACCGGTACCGTACCGGTGACTAGGAAGCTTTTCACCGGTACTGTACCGATAACTATGAAACTAGAAAGAATGATTTATTGACTTGAATTAAACGATTAAATTCGTGCTTCATTTATTTTAAATATATGTAGTTTCATAAAACAAGATGTATATGCATTAGTGACCTTATTGTATGGTTTTTAGGTAGATTTATAACAGATTGGAGTTTGTCTAAACCCCCGGCCCGACTGATATGTCTTCGAAAAGTATGCTTCATTATGATCTCCGCGCCCAACATCACTACATAGTATAAAATAAAAACCGCTTTCCCGCTGTCTGTCCCTATGTACGCTTAAATCTTTAAAACTACGTAACGGATTTTGATGCGGTTTTTTTTAAAAGATAGAGTGATTCAAGAGGAAGATTTACATGTATAATACATGCATAATATAGTAGGGAAACGCTGATAATTTTAGAGGTTTCTAATGTGATGTAAATAAACACATTTTTTGCGCTTACATTGCAAACGCTGACTGAACTCTACGAGATAGATCAAAATAATGTACTACAGTATTGTACATCTTAAAAGGGTCTACAAAAAAGTTCGCGATGGTATATATCTATCTCTTAGGGATAACCCACAATAACCATTTTTATCCTTTACTTTTTATGAGAAATAATCACTTATTTACGAAGCAATTGTAGGCAATACAGCATTAATTCTTATCCAATTAAGTACCTTAAATACATTGTGCATTTAATACAGATCAATATGGCCCTTTACAGCATGTAATTTAAATGAATATTTTCGAAGATATTACAGATTTAAAATGCAGGGACATAGCGGTTGCGGCGGTACCGGCCGGGAGGCCGGTTTGTATTGTCTAATGACAAAAAAACTGTGAATGTTGTATATAAAGACATTCTGTAGTATATTTAGTATGTTCAGGAGGTATCTTTTGAAGATTTTCCCTTTTCGATAATAATCTAAACAAAACAAAAATATATTTAGTATCAGCATTGCACCCGTGCGAAGCTGGGGCGGGTCACTAGTATATTTATATAAAAATGATCAGCATTATCACCTCTACAACATACTAAAAATTCAAGGTCATCGTGTTTGCTGTAACATACATAACCTCGTCACATTTTTCTACCTCTAACATATGGGGGCATTAAAGATATTCCAGTCTATCATAAATCTCCCTAACAAAACAATGACGTCACCAATGGATTCAGGTACATCTCCAAACAGCCTGCCGTATTATTGCCCATTTAGTATTACCTGTAATACATTTCCGATTGCTATTTAGAAAATGTATAGATTTCCTAGGAAATGTGTCTAATATAATTTATTTCACACATTTCCGGGCGATTTTAGGAATTATATACATTTCCTACGAATTGTATACAATGACGGATTTCATACATTTCCGGTACCATGTACATGATAATATTATTAAATAGAAACGTACAGACGGAAGAAGTTATCCCAACATTTTGTAACCTGTATCTAGTAAACGACTTTAATTTACTTGGAAAACTTTGTAAGCCGTTTTGCAACACTTCTATCAAACTTAATTTACGAGTAAAACTAAGACGATCTATCGAATGTGTTAAGGCGTTTTCTTTAGGTTAAAGGTTTAGTTTGCATTTAGAAAGCGTAGAAAATTTTATCGGTTCAGGCTGATATGCTCAACTAAAGGGAAAAAGTTCACAACTTAATTTACTCGATAGAAAACACTGTATGTAATGAAGAAAAATCAACCTAGTCACACACCACAAAATAACGATTACTGTTCGTTTAAAGAAGTTGGAGATATGCCCTTTCCCTTTATTAGGATGCGCCGTAGCATAATTCCAAATTCAATCATATTTGTCTGCGGAGCTCATTTCTTNCATTTTCTTTTGAATAGTCATCTGATGATATTTAAATTCTGGCCAATCAAGTTTATCCACACTCAATTCTGATCAGAATTTAATTGTATTTACCAACATGAAATGATCTAATCCTGATAAGATCCTAGCGTGGAAAACTTGATTTAAACAATTTTTTACTTTGATAGGATAAACTGTAGGTAAACATTCTGATTTGGACCTGACAAGTATATTCTTACTTCGGATATCTTTATTCAATCCTCATTAGGACCTTACTGAAACTTCCCTAAATTGGACAGCCCTATTAGGTCCTCACATATATCGGACTAACCTGCTTCCAATTTCTAGTCGGGAAGGATCATAGTCTCATATTTATAAGATTCGTTATCAGAATAATGTCTATTATTTATTAATTATCCAGAATTACCTAGTGTTGAAGTACCTACTACGTCTAATATTTACCTGCCATACAAATACGTTATAACTAAAAATGTTCAAAATTCTTTTGTTACGAATTTCTTACTCTTAATTTTTATTTAATTTTATGAACGATTAAATCTTAATCCAAAAGAACAAAAGTTATCTAGAAAGCCTAAATTTATAGATACCTTTCAGTAGCTTCATCGATTTTGTTGTCGACCAAAAATTTTCCATGCCCTTACGTCATCCAATAAATTCCTAGGTTGCACAAATTTTACAGTCACAAACAAGTCAATTTCACAAATACAATGCCTTAGAATTGATATAAAACTGTTATAAACAAACCGGCACTACACGTACGCACTTTAAGTAACAACATCAAAGATGCACCGAAAGATTTACAATACCGGATCGAACACGACAACTTGAAAGCGCTAACTAATCGTAAAGCAGATAACAAGTACGAGAAAATGGCCGCGAGACCTTGGCTTAATCGATGCTTTCGTCATTTCGTCAATTTTCTCGGTCGATTGCGACCGGAGAGACATCTGCCAGGAAAATCCGAAAATAGTACTTAAAAAGTTCGATTCTGCGTAGATCTTAGACTCAGAGAAATAAAAGACAAAACAGTGGATTTACTGATAAGCGTCAGACCTAAAAATAAATGGCGTAGACTAATATAGACAAAATAGGCATGTAAATAAAAACTTTCAAAAGATAACATAAACAAAAAAGAAAATTAAAAAGATTTTATCGCGACCGCAATGAGATTTATACATTACATAAAAATAAAAATGTGAAAATTTTTTAAAGGAACATCTTATTTGATCATTTCAAAGAGTAGCTACCAATAATTTAAAGGATTTATTATGACAGAAGCTATAACATTTTGATAATGTTTGAGCAATGTAACGATTAATTCATTGTTAATCAATCTGAGTAGGGCGAGTAACAAAAAACCTGATCACGAACGCGATGGGATGTTTACACTTTTTTAGGGAACGGCGGGACAGTGCCTCAAAGAGAAGGCGAAAATAAAATCACTCATCTATCTATCTATCATAACAGCTTTTGTTAGCAACCATGCAATTATCTAAGTACGCATTTGAAGTCATTGTTTAAATAAATATATAATCATACAATACAAAAAAAAGCGAAGGCCCTAAAGGAATACCTTGTGGAATCAATAATTGTATGCATTTGTGCACTTAAATGTGATAACACGGAGAAAACTAAATTTTTATGGTAACACAAAAATTACAATTTTCTGTTGTAAATGACTGAATTACCGGTAGAAACAATAGAATTTATTAGGTAACTTGTAATAATCTCAATTTTGACATTTTTTTTTAATTATTTCAAATTTCTTACTTAATACAATTTAATTTGTAATAACAACTAAAATACCTAGTAAATTTGTTTCTGCTGGGATTGTATTTTTGCAAATTCGGGTCCAAATTGTAATTGTTATTATTTTCACTTACGAAGCAACGAGCTAGTGTAATAAGTTGTAAATATTGTTTTAATATTTAGGTAAATTTTCATTTTTTATTTTCTCCGTCTAATTATGAATCAGTCAGAAAGATATAAGTATTGAGTACATCAATAAATAAGGGAATATCGACATATTTCCATAGATTAATAAATAGGTACGAATTATGATGCTCTTGGGAACTAAAAAGGATAAATCGTATGTAAAATATAATCTTTTCGTTGTTTTTACTCTTTGTCTTTTTCTGAGAAAATCATTTAAAAAAAAGCAATATATCTTTTATTGGCGGTAGTAGTACCTACTATTAGTGTTTCCTACAGCTCGAATCCCCTAGCTGCAAACTTTATAAAGAACTTTTGCTTCCATTGTTGAAGTACCTACAGCCAAATCAGACTTTTCAACAAAATCATTCTACAAATTTTATCGTCTTTTCNTATAAAAATTGGCATATTTATTAACTTTGAACCCCCATAACTTTTTATGGGGGTGAGACCGCCACGAACTTCTTATGGTACAGTGGTGGGGAAGAGCTCCTCTTTCGATCCCTCCCACTCCCACCCCCGAAGGTGGTGGGGGCCATCATCTAGACCTTTACCGTAAATATACTTCTGCTAGGATTATATTTAAAAATTGATAATATCGCTTCCATATTTAGGTAAATTTTTCTTTTTCATTTTCTCGCGAGGTTAGAAGTGACCAATAAAATTCTAAGAATTCCGGGTACCATTCTTTTCATTTGGCTACGGAAATCCAAAAAGTACCTCGGGTAAATGCTTTTTTTTTTTAAAGAAAGGCAACAGAATTTTATCGGGTGATTTTTGATTAATGCTCTTCGAATTCGTCTGTAATGATTTTGACGCTTCTGTGTTCTGCAAGAAAATGGTAACGATGATGACATCGAAAAGTGAGAAAGAAATGTCCGCAGTAAAAAATTTATGACCCTATTTGCAAACGAATCGAACGAGGTCACAATTTTACCGCATGAACATATGCTTTCTCTCGCGACCTAACCATTGATTTATATGCTATTATACGAGAACGGTATTTACGGCACTTTTCCATTTGGAAATTGCTCAAGTCCAACTGCTCACCAATCAAAAACATCCCGCCCTTATTGTTCAAGTTTTAATTAAATTCATTTTAAAAATAGCCTTTTATTTACCTCACGAAGAACGTTTACCCCCTTTTCGTAATAATAAAATGCGGACAATGCTCGCCTTTTTAAAAACAGCGGTTGAGAATTTTTAACAAAAGCACTTTTTAAATTTTTAAACGATCGATCGTTTCCACGGGACAATAAATAAAAATTCAAACAAAAGTGTACTGAGCCACCACTTTTTTCTTAATTTTTTAACGCTTTTACGTCATCACTGTCAACGCAAATAAGTAATACATCTGTGAAATATTTTAGTAGTCTATTTCTTCCCCTAGTTTTAATGTGATAGGATTTGTAGATTTAGAAAAAGCTTTTGACAATGTTAAATGGGACAAGATGTTAGAGATGGCTTTAAATAAAATGGAAGCGATATTGACAAAATAATATTGTATGAAAATAAATAAATGTAAAACAAAAATACTGGTATGCAAGGGAAGGAAAAGTAGGAAAAGAGCGAATATAAAGATAGGAGACGAAAAATTAGAATAAGTGGTTGACTTTAGATTGGATTAGATCTAGGAAGTCAGATAAGTCAGGACGGAAGGAGTAGTAGAGACATAAAGCAGAGTCAAGTCGCCTTCAGTAAAAAGAAGTCACTTCTATGCTCGCGAACTATTTATTTAGAAATTCGAAAAAGATTGTTAAAGATGTATGCGCGACGCTGTACGGATGCAAAACATGGACGGAGGGCGCGGCGGAAAAGAAAACGTTAGAAGCGTTCAAAATGTGGCGTTACAGGCGAATGATGAATATACCGTAGACAAAGAAGGTTAGAAATTAAGAGGTATTAGGAAGAATAGAAGAAAAGAGAACTCTTTGAAAGTCATTAAAATATAGGCAAAATAGGTTGGTAGGTTACCTTCTTAAGCGTGAAGGTCTAGTCAGACATATTAGAGGCAGAAACAGGAGTTAAGAGGAGTAGAGATAGACCTAAATTAGATTACTGTTCGTAAATAGTTAAGGATGTGGGATGTTCTAGTTTTAAGGAAATGCGAAGATTAGCTCAGGATAGGAAAGAGTAGAAATGCGTGTCCAAACAGTCATAGGACTGACAACCTTATGATGATTAAATGTAAAAAAGTAATTACTCAATATTTTGTTGTTCCAGGTTCATTGGTACCGGGATACAATGCAGTTGGATACAACAGAACGTCGTAGTATGGAATCCCATGGGTCGAGGCACATACTGGTAATACGTAAAGTGCACAAATCAGATTTCGGCAATTATACTTGCGTAGCCGACAACCAATTGGGGAAAACGAGAAAAAGTGTGGAACTAACAGGTAAAACGGACTTGTGACATTTCCCATTATAACAAGTATAATAAATTGATCAATTTCTAAAGGAGGGAACCCAATTCCCAATTCACTATAAGGGAAAATCATTGAAAAAATGTTTTTATAAGTTCTTAAAATTAGATCCTAGTCTGCATAATATATGAGATGTTATGTACCCCCATGTATGTTAATCTGTAAGCAATTATAATTTTGGACTTTTGGAACAAAGAGAATTAGTACAACTGTAACGAAATTTGGAGGTCTGCAATTGTATTATAGTGGCATAATAATAAATGAGGTTTTCATCATCATCAGGATTATCGACGACCACATAAAACTAATTCCTTTATGCCTCGGTAACAGTATTTTTTTATGGATAAAAGGCACCCTATGTCCTTTTTTCCACCCTGACAATATGTGTACAAAATTTCTTGATATGTTTTACCTGCGGCTTCGCTTGCGGTGATGTCCTAAATATGACTCAAATTCATGGACGACCACAAAAAAAGCTAATTTTTATATCCCCCGGGAGCAGTACTTTTTTCTAGGTACAAAGTTTCAAGATGATCGGTTGGGTAATTAAAGCGTGAAATAGTGATATAATAAACAAACAAAAACCCGACTAGACATTATGATCGTGGACCTGACAGGGTATAACCTCGATACATACAAGGTCCTGACAAGGACCACCCTATCTGGATATGAGTGGGACTGTTGCGCTTTTTTAAGAAGGACCTGATAAGGAAATAAAAATTAAGGCCTAATAGGGAAATTCAAAGAACCCTATCAAAACCTGATTGCAAATTTATTATTAAAATACGCCAGTTTCAAGATAACTATAGATTTATCGATAAAATTTTTCTGACATCGTATAAAAAGACTGGTAAAATTGTAATTGACATTTAACAAAAACGAAAATCCATTTTCTTTTGAATAGTCATCTGATGATATTTAAATTCTGGCCAATCAAGTTTATCCACACTCAATTCTGATCAGAATTTAATTGTATTTACCAACATGAAATGATCTAATCCTGATAAGATCCTAGCGTGGAAAACTTGATTTAAACAATTTTTTACTTTGATAGGATAAACTGTAGGTAAACATTCTGATTTGGACCTGACAAGTATATTCTTACTTCGGATATCTTTATTCAATCCTCATTAGGACCTTACTGAAACTTCCCTAAATTGGACAGCCCTATTAGGTCCTCACATATATCGGACTAACCTGCTTCCAATTTCTAGTCGGGAAGGATCATAGTCTCATATTTATAAGATTCGTTATCAGAATAATGTCTATTATTTATTAATTATCCAGAATTACCTAGTGTTGAAGTACCTACTACGTCTAATATTTACCTGCCATACAAATACGTTATAACTAAAAATGTTCAAAATTCTTTTGTTACGAATTTCTTACTCTTAATTTTTATTTAATTTTATGAACGATTAAATCTTAATCCAAAAGAACAAAAGTTATCTAGAAAGCCTAAATTTATAGATACCTTTCAGTAGCTTCATCGATTTTGTTGTCGACCAAAAATTTTCCATGCCCTTACGTCATCCAATAAATTCCTAGGTTGCACAAATTTTACAGTCACAAACAAGTCAATTTCACAAATACAATGCCTTAGAATTGATATAAAACTGTTATAAACAAACCGGCACTACACGTACGCACTTTAAGTAACAACATCAAAGATGCACCGAAAGATTTACAATACCGGATCGAACACGACAACTTGAAAGCGCTAACTAATCGTAAAGCAGATAACAAGTACGAGAAAATGGCCGCGAGACCTTGGCTTAATCGATGCTTTCGTCATTTCGTCAATTTTCTCGGTCGATTGCGACCGGAGAGACATCTGCCAGGAAAATCCGAAAATAGTACTTAAAAAGTTCGATTCTGCGTAGATCTTAGACTCAGAGAAATAAAAGACAAAACAGTGGATTTACTGATAAGCGTCAGACCTAAAAATAAATGGCGTAGACTAATATAGACAAAATAGGCATGTAAATAAAAACTTTCAAAAGATAACATAAACAAAAAAGAAAATTAAAAAGATTTTATCGCGACCGCAATGAGATTTATACATTACATAAAAATAAAAATGTGAAAATTTTTTAAAGGAACATCTTATTTGATCATTTCAAAGAGTAGCTACCAATAATTTAAAGGATTTATTATGACAGAAGCTATAACATTTTGATAATGTTTGAGCAATGTAACGATTAATTCATTGTTAATCAATCTGAGTAGGGCGAGTAACAAAAAACCTGATCACGAACGCGATGGGATGTTTACACTTTTTTAGGGAACGGCGGGACAGTGCCTCAAAGAGAAGGCGAAAATAAAATCACTCATCTATCTATCTATCATAACAGCTTTTGTTAGCAACCATGCAATTATCTAAGTACGCATTTGAAGTCATTGTTTAAATAAATATATAATCATACAATACAAAAAAAAGCGAAGGCCCTAAAGGAATACCTTGTGGAATCAATAATTGTATGCATTTGTGCACTTAAATGTGATAACACGGAGAAAACTAAATTTTTATGGTAACACAAAAATTACAATTTTCTGTTGTANTTTCTTAATTATTATAATTTAATTTATAATATTAGCTAAAATACCTAGTAAAAAAAAACGAAGCAACGGGCTAGTGGGATAAATTGTAAATACGTATCGCTTTAATATTTCGTTTTTCATTTTCTTCGTGTATATAAAGACTGTATTTAAAACAAGAAATAGACATGTCATCTTTAATTAAATTTTATCAAGCAGATTGTGGAGTTATTATCCAAATTTAGCTCTGTCACACTTTAACTAATTTTATAACAATGATGATATTAAAATTAAATTTCGTGGTCTGTAAATATCACAACGTACCTGTAGCACTAAAAATCATATTCGGTGCAATTTATTATAAACATAACCAAACCCCGAAAAATATACTTCAGTATTACCAAAGTCATTCAGTAGTCTACATTTACCCTTGTTAGAACAATAAGCGTCTTGCGTTGAAGCACGTTTTCGTTTTCGAAACGTTTTATGAAATTTTAGGGTTTTATATGTTTGTTTAATTATGTTATACACAACTCAATTATATTTTATGTTTAAAAAGGTTTTCAACTGTTTGTTTTACAAATTTAATAAATTTTTCGTCCAACCCTGGTGTCAAAGTTCATACACTAATTTGAAAAACAGTTTGATCTCATAGGTAGTAAGTACGCCTTAAGTTAAGCCTGCATAGTAGGTATGCATGATCAGACCTACATATAACCAAAAATTTTTTGAGACTCTACCTGTGAGTGTACATCTAACAGTTCAAAAGTTCCAAAAATGCATTCCCTTAATGTCCATGTTCACAAAAAAGCAGAAACATTAAATTATGATTTCGAGGTCCAACAGTAAGTCGAGTCAGGAAGTTTGCGACCAAATTTTACCGAAATCTGTCGTGTGGAATCCATTTCAGTAGATTCACACAGAATAATAAAATAGAAAGAACCACTTCTGTAACAAGGGCGCTAAAGTATGGATAATATTCCATATATATCCCGCCAAAATGCAACCCTTATAATAGTCTCGCGGGATGCATTCGCACTACATAAGGGAATTATTTTACCTTTAAGCCGACCAACGCGACGAAGAATAACAAAGCAGATTGCGAAAAGGGAAAGTCAAGGGTTTTACGACGCACCCCATTAGGTATTCTATGGACCACGTAGTTTTAACACCAAGAATTTCTCATTTATCAAATTTGGGCAGTAGGTATAAGTATAAAATTGACTAAGATCATTATTTACTTTGTTTTCAATTACGGTGGATCTTCTTAAAATTGAGTTATCATCATCATAAGGTCGTCAGTCCTGTTTGCGAACAGTAATCTAATCTATGTCTACATCTACTCCTATTAACTCCTGTTTCTGCCTCTAATATGTCTCCGACTAGACCTTCATGCCTAAGAAGGTATCCTACCATAGAGTCCTCTGTTCTCTTATTCTTTCTAATACCTCTTCATTTCTAAATTTCTCTATTCACGGTATCCTCATCATTCGCCTGTAACACCATATTTCGAACGCTTCTAACCTTTTATTTTCCCCTACGCCCACTGTTCATGTTTTGCACCCGTACAGCGCCGCAATTCAGACTCACACCTTTAACAATCTTTTTCGAATTTCTAAATTAACCGTTCGCGAGCACAGAAGTTACTTCTTTTTGTTGAAAGAGATTCGACCCAGTGCTATCTCCAATTTATATTTCTCTATTCTGAGTTATCTGACTTCCTAGATACCGAAAAGCCACTTCTTCTAATTTCTCGTCTCCTATCTCTATATACGCTCTTTCCCTACTTTTTCTTCCCTTGTATATCAGCATTTTTGTTTTACTTTTATTTAGTTTCATAAAACACTGTTTTGTCAATACGCTTAGATTAAAAAGTAGCGGGGACAATGTGCATCCTTGTCTGACGCCCTTCCTAATATTTTGCTGTTCCAGCTCTATAACTGTCTGTTGCTCTTTATACAAACCAAGTATCACTCTTCCTTCTCTGTAACTCGTCCCTACATTTTTGAGTATATTTAACATCTTGTCCCATTTAACATTATCAAAAGCTTTTTCTAAATTTACAAATCCTATGTACACCCTCTTTTCTTTTTCTATCGTTGTCTCTATAATTATTACGTGTAAAGCTAAAATAGCCTCCCGCGTTCCTCTATTTCTTCTAAACCCAAATTGATCTCTTCCGCTAATAATTCTTCCGCCCTTTTTTTCCCAATTTTTCCTTTTTCTATAATACCAACAACAAAACTAGTGAAAAAAAAATGTTACACGATGTGAAAACCTAAGAAATAATATGTTTTTAATTTTTTTTAAAGGAAATCCGAATCCCGCACAGTTTGTCAGTTCGCCGACCGGTCAGTGGAGGGACAGTTACAATATCAGTTGGACAGTGGACTCTTTATCGCCGATCGAAGAATTTAAATTGTTGTTTAGGCGATTACCAGAAGGCGCAAACGGTCAGGACAATCATGCAAGACCTCTTCAGCACCTCGCCACAAGAAAGGTTAGTAAAATAAACACATGTAGTTTAGGTATATGAATATCTTGTATTGACTTTTTGAAGTAAAGTGTTGTTCACACTACACCGTTTCGGGTCCGTGCTGTGTACGTGCCGAATTCGTACTGCCGAACCTTTCGGAGAAAAAAGTGTACTACGTACCTCTAAAATTTAGGTAGTTTCTAGCTTTATGTCTATGAAATAACACCTAAATTGACCCATTATTTTGCATCATTTGACTCTTAGGTTAACAGTCGTAAATGTATTGACAGCTAAGAAAATACTACAAATGGCGCGGTAAACGCCAAAAGTAGATATCCATATATTTAAATATTTAAACCTTGCTGGAGCATACGTAATCCTAAAATGTAGCATCGTACTACAGGTGACGTTTACCGCGCCATTTGTAGTATTTTCTAAAACGCGCTGTTAAGACAGCAGGTAAAAGTTGGCCTGTGTTCTGCCGGAGCTGCCTGCGACGCGCTGATGAGATCCAAAAAAATCGAAATAGCGATCCGCGTCTGGCAGTTTTGACAGAATACAGACCACTTCGAATTATTTAATGACAGCTAAGTTTGAAACGTTTAGCTTATTCACAAAGCTTATCATTCTTATTAGTCTTCGCCGGCCGTAAAAGCCCACAAAATACAATTTCATTATTGGTCATTTTTAAGAAATAATCATCAATAGGTCTCTACATGTATAATATTGTAACTTAATGCAATTAGTATTCGTAATACGTACCAAGTGAAGGCATGTTTTTACTGTAACGTTTTAAAACATCAATGCATGAGTCAAAACTGTACATTAATTCATTTATTTTGTAATAATGTCAGCATAAATAAACTAAACGATCTGATAAACCGGAAGGGCCACACCAGTGACGCACGCCATAGAACGTTTACATTTTCCCGGGTGGACGAGAAATGGTTTTTCACTTAACCGTTCTACTATCATAATACATCAACCATTTGTGTTGTTATTGTTGCTGCGACTGTTACATACGTTGTCGTCCTTTTTTTTTACTCAATTTCCTACAGGAAATTACTAATAATAACAGCAACAAACGACGCGTCATTCCATTAAAATTTTATTTATTACTTTTCACCGGAAATCCATTAAAATTCAAATATTTATTACGGCAAATTGAGTTCAGAGAAAATGTTAAAATGCTTTAAATCACTCGGTGATATGTTATATGAAAGTTTGTCCATTAATTATTAGGCTAATTAAATTATCAGCAGCATTACAACATTTTGTAGCGTATTCAAAATTAAAATATCGATTGGTTCATAATCCAAAAAAAAAAACAGACTTCATTTCATGAGAGAGGGTTATTTATATTCTATAAAAATTGATTGTGGATAGTTCACGAAGCAAGATCATATTTGATCGTCTCAAAACAATCGACGAATTGGAGGAAATAACAGGAACCTCATATGGAGTTCATTCCAAAGAATTTTCACTAAAAATTTGAACATGGAATCCGTCATAACAAAGCTTGAACTAAACGAACAGGCATAAACTAACCATAATTTTCTGCCAAAGAAGTCCTAAGTAGTACAGACTACGTCATCATCCAAACATGAAAAGAAAAGCGCGAAAAACATCACGGAATTGTCTACGATATCATGATAATGCCTATGTTCACATAACATTAAAAATTAACCAGTTTTTGACGAAAAAACTAACTCCTGTTAACTTTTTCTTATTCCCAATAAAAAAGAAAATTTTCAAGGCAAAGCATCTTTGAGATGTAAAGACTAAGAATCATCATCATCACTTGATATCATCTGATTAACAACATTCTGAAAGGTTAAACTGTTTAAGGATTTCGCGGCCGTTGTTCAAACTGCTACTATTTTTCGGGTTTGTGGGACTTCTTTTGGAGATTTTTCTTCTCGAAATTTCGTCGATATTAACAGCTGCCAAAAGTAGACGATTGATTTAGCCCAAATTGGCCAGAAGCGCTTTTCTTTTTGAGTAGTTGGCCAGTCCCTCCGGGCTACGCTGGAGTATAGGGCGGAAAACCCTACTTTAAGGAATTTCGGGATAGATGGATGGTGATTGCAGTGAGAAAGTTGAGACGGACGAAATGAAATATTATTTGTGGAATATTACGGTAGTTTTTATCGCCAAAATTTATTAAACATGGTTAATTCTTATCGATTCTTTTATTCTGTTCAACATGTTTGTAACTTTATATTGTTTTCCTATACTGTCTGCAACAGTGTAATAATTCGGAGGTCAAAACTTCAGTGTGATTCTGTAGTCTGTCATTTAAATCAACGGACACACATCCACATCAACAGATACCTTAACAGAGATTCCAACCACCATGCGAAATAGGCATGAGACATGGGGATGACATATGGTTTACAAACCGCATCGGTTTATGGGGATTCTTGAGATTATGGATCTTCTGAAGAAATTATTACTCAAACATCAAGAATATGGGTTGTTCTAATTTTAGGGAAATGCGAAGATTAGCTCAGGACAGGAAACAGTGGATGTGCGTGTCCAGCCAGACTTACGACCTTATGATAATGATCAAGAAACCTCACAAACTTACCCCGTTAAGAACTCCAAAACTTTATAGTAAACAACGGTTAAAAAGTATTCTAACATTTTAACCATTTATTATTTATTGTCAAAAATATAATGAAAGGCGAATTTTACGATGAACCTATTATTAGTATTAGGAATCGAACCCGGGATCTTTAAACTACGAGAGGTGACAACAGCAACAACGACAAACCGTACTTATTAGGCCACAAATCCGTCGAACATCTTTTAGAAGTCTTGTTGCTGTTGGTGTAGTCACCTCTCGTAGTTTAGTGGTCAGAACATTGGCGCGTAAAGCCAAAGGTTCCGGGTTCGATTCCCGGTGGGGGTGTGACTACAGCAACAATTTTTCCCTCATTAATTTGAGGTAGCGTGTAGTGGGTAAAAAAGATCAAAAATGAATTTTCAGAATAATATTTCATATTAAACTAACTCACTTCGAAGAGATGTCTAAATTGAATGTATGTTTAAATTTATTGTTCTGAACAAACAAAATTTCCATTCAAATCTGAGCATTTTGCGCATGAATACTAGAGACACAATGATTGAGACAATTTAGGAATGCGTAAAAGTATGAATCAAAACCAAAACTAACCACAATATATCCTTCAAGGAGTGCTTAACGTTAAAAACAAAGAATTACTTACTTCTAGTAAAAACTAAACAAACAAAAATATTTTTTAATGAGATCGAAATTGATCGCCTAAAAATCTTTTATAGATACTTTGTTAGTTAAGAAAACGGAATAAACGTTCACGGGAACTCCTGTTTTTAGAATTTCAAGTCTTTTATTCTAACAGTGGAGTAACCCAGTAACCGACTTATGTATTTTTACGTGTTTCAAAAATAGTTACAGCAACAACAACGAGAGAAGAACGAATAGTAGTAAACGGCAGAGATGCGGCGTATAATTGCAATCGAATCGGTACAAATGTTGTCGACTTTTGTGAACGAGGTGGTTTGACCGCACGTCGAGCGGCACGGCACATTGAACGATCGACAAACCGCTAAACTCGACTAATTTAAACGGGGCGGTTAACTCACAGTCACGGTTAATTGCGTCCGTGGAACATTTTCCGCCGCGGAAATAAAGCAAACCTTTCGCAATCGGTAGCTAACCTTCGTATAATTCATGGCTGCCGCCGCCCCTCCCGTCAGTGTTACCCCATACAATCGCCAGCAAAAATCATGCTGATGCACGATCCCGAAAAGTTGTTGTTACGCAATATTCGTACCGAGTTATAAAACGGAACCTACCCGTCCCATAAACAGAGATTTACAATTTCCAAGTTTTAAACGACCTACGTGGCCAGGCATTAATGAAATTGATCGGGGTTAACTTTCAAATAAAACGAATGAATAAGAAGCGATATTGACAAAAGAGTATTGTATGAAAATAAATGAAACTAAAACAAAAATATGTGTATGGAAGGGAAGAAAAGTTAGGGAAAGGGCGAATGTAAAGATAGGAGACGAAAGATTAGAAGAAGTGCCTAATTTTAGGTATCTAGGAAGTCAGATAAGTCAGGATGAAAGGAGTAGGGATATAAACCAGAGGATAGCGAAGGGTCGAGTCGCTATCAATGAAAAGAAGTCATTTCTATGTTCGCGAAAGATTAATTTAGAAATTCAAAAAAAAATTGTTAATGGTGTGTTTGGAGCGCAGCGCTGTACGGGTGCGAAACATGGACGGTGGGCGCTGCGGAAAAGAAAAGGTTCAAAGCGTTTGAAATGTGGTGCTGTAGGCGAATGATGAAGATACCGAGGATAGAGAAGGTTAGAAAGTAAGAAAAGGTATTAGAATGAATAGGAGAACAGAGGACTCTACGGAAGTTAATAAAAAATAGGAGAGATAGGTTGGTAAGACACCTTCTCAGGCATGAAGATCTAGTCAGAGACATGTTAGAGGCAGAAGCAGGGGTTAAGAGGGGTAGAGGTAGATCTATATTAGATTACTGTTCGCAAGTAGTTAAGGATGTGGGATGTTCTAGTTTTAGGGAATTGCGAAGATTAGCTCAGGATAGAAGGAGTGGAGGTGCGTGTTCAACCAGTCTTAGAACTGACGACTGTATGATAACGATGATGAATGAATAAGATAATTGGAACGCACCAATCAGACATCATACAAAAAGGAAGACGTTGAACTGACAATGGTTATCGAACGTAATTTAATTCTTGAATAATATAATACAATACAAGACGTCCGCATTGTAACTATTTCTTTGAAATTTCCTGAAACTGGTCAATTTTGCTTTCAAATAAATTGTAAATTCATGGATGAAAACTCATCCTTCTAAAAAATGTGTCAACCCCTTCAAGAATATTACATGACACGGGAGAGGATCAAGTGATAGATACACCAAATTTAACACCATTGGATTTTTCATATGTGACCATTGAATGAGCGTTATCTACAATGCTCTTTAAGCAATTTGCTCCACCAAATTGTGACTGAATGTAATGAAATAGCCTCTAGAATACTGTAAAATGTTGTACAGAATGTTGTACAAAAGTTTTATTTCTACGTGGAAGTGAATGGCATGCAATTTTAACATTTAATCAAATAAAACTTGTTTGAGAACTTCTTTTTTTTTTTATTTCATCTACGAATACAATGGAATTTTCAAAAAACGCGAACTCGTGGTAAAAAAAAATGGAACTACCTTTAAAATGATGTAATTTTCTTAATGTTCTTGAAAGGTTTGCCACCCCCTTTAGAACGATAACGAAACATCTGTGAATTTACAATCAAAAAATGACTCCCTTAAAGGAAAATCGTTTTCCACGGGAAAAGTTTTAAAAACGCCAGACTGTCTAGAGTTATCACACCCAATAATCCCTAATGTTTTATTTACAGGAAAACCGGACGTCAGTATTGTCTTCTCCGTCATCCACGTATTACAACCCGGGAAACATTTACGGTACCGTGGGACGTCAGTATATAGATAGACGGTCCGATTGGAGGGATGTTATACTGCCGGCAATTCCGTCCCAAGGTCCGGGAAAGCAGAGCATGAGCTACGTGATCCGGGGCCTAGAAGCGGGACAGAGGTACGAGGCGAAGGTCCAAGCACGCAACAAGTTCGGATGGAGTCCGCTTTCCGACCCTTTCACATTCAGAACAACCAGCACAGGTCAATATTTAATATATTTGTGTATAATTGTTCGTTTACACATTTACAATTCTATGCATTGCTTTGAATGGAAAAGCTAGTATATACAGTAAATGGGTCATCATACTAATATACCTCCATGTTTACTTTTTTGTATTTTTTTATTTAAGGATTTTCTTTTCTAAAGATGAAGTTCAAACCGTGCCATGATAAGGGAAAGGTTTCGATAGTACATTATACGAGATAAGGCAATTAAGTTTCGGGAATTTAGCTATAACTCCCAACATTATGGGATTTGAACCCACGTTGTTGCAAACTAACAGGTCAATTGAAAAGTCCCCGGCCTAAAATAGTAAAACACATTTTTTTTGCAAAATTCGTTTTTTTTATTCAACATAATTCCCTTCAAGGGTGATACACNATGTTTACTTTTTTGAATTTTTTTATTTAAGGATTTTCTTTTCTAACGATGAAGTTCAAACCGTGCCATGATAAGAGAAAGGTATTGATAGTACAGTATACAAAATATAGCAGTTAAGTTTCAGGAATTTAGCTATAACTCTCAACGTTATGGGATTTGAACCCACGTTGTTGCAAACTGTATTTTTATCTGATGTTTTTCGTAGATAGTAGTGTCACAAAAATGAATGACTTAAATCACAAACAGCATGTCGTGATGCAATTTTTAGCGGAAAGGTCAAAAATCGTCTGAAATTCGCGGCGAATTGGAAAATGTAATATGGGAACGAGTGTTTCTCCAAAATTCCTACATCAAGAAAGGCCAGAAGTGAAAGGAGAGCAACCAACGATATCTAGAATGTCCAAGTCCACTATGTAGTTTTTTTTCCATATCCGCTGCTAGTATTCCGACTAGATAGTGATTAGATTGTTTTATTTTCATCCTGAAGCAATTGGGGCAACGCAGAAGAGAAAGGCTGGATTTTGATGTATCACAACAAATCTCAAAAGTGACATTCCCCCACAAAAATACTCATTAAGTAGGCGTCATAGAGTTACATGACGACTACTGAACAAAAATTAATTCACTTATGTTTTATTAACAAATTTCTAAAACCTGATGCTGTTCCGATTCGAGTCTAAAAGTCGTCGTCGATTGGAGTTGCTTCCTAACTTTTCGCTAGCATTCTTCAGAAGTCCTTCCATTTCCGATGCTAAATGTGGGCAATCCACATGGAAGTACCTCTAGAGAAGTTCGCTGCTTGTGCTATGGAAAGATTAGGAAGCCTTTTCCAATTTGTCAAATTCCCAAAACTTAATTACCGCACCTCGTACCAAATTTTCAACGAAATAGGTGGTTCTTATATTAACCGAGACCTCTGCCCGAATTATTAAATATTACAAGCAGGAATAATAAACACATAACGTAATACATCTTGTAGTAAATACTTGTTTAGTTGGTAGATCACGATTTTCTATTTCTTTTTCAAGATACCTCGTCTTGTATATTACTATGAGGCGTCAACGTTTATAATGTTCGTATTAGTTAGCTGTTCAAAATTATTCAGCAACAAAGACCGTTTGCAACTAGCAGTACATTTAACAACTAAATCGTAATACAACGGAGGGGTCATCATCATCAACATAAGGTCGTCAGTCCTAAGACTGGTTGGACACGTACCACCATTCTTTCCTATCCTGAGCTAAACTTCGCATTTCCCTAAAACTAAAACAGCCCACATCCTTAACTATTTGCGAATAGTAATCTAATCTAGGTCTACCTCTACCCCTCCTAACTCCTGTTTCTGCCTCTAATATGTATCTGACTAGACCTTAATGACAGAAGGTGTCCTACCAACCTATCTCGCCTATTTTTTATTGACTTCCATAGAGTTCTCTATTCTTTCCAATACCTTTTCATTTCTAACCTTTTCTACCCACGATATCCTCATCATCCACCTATAACACCACATTTCGATCGCTTCTAACCTTTTCTTTTCCGCCGCGCCCACTGTCCATGTTTCGCACCCGTACAACGCCGTGCTCCAAACATACATCTTTAACAACCTTTTTCGAATTTCTAAATTAACCGTTTGCGAGCATAGAAGTGACTTCTTTTTATTAAAGGCGACACGACCCTGCGCTATCTTCTGCTTTATATCCCTACTACTCCTTCCATCCTCACTTATCTGACTTCCTAGGTATCTAAAATCAGCCACTTCTTCTAATTTTTCGTCTCCTATCTTTATATTCGCTCTTTCCCTACTTTTTCTTCCCTTGTATGCCAGCATTTTTGTTTTACTTTTATTTATTATTATTATAAGCAGAAGTATAATTTTTTTTTGGCCTCAAAATTGCACTTTTAACTTAAAACTTACAACAGTAAGCAAACACTATACAAAATAAAATAATAAATAATATAATTGGTGTAGGTACCTGCCCAATAAGCAACGCCACAACGAGCAATATCATTTAAATTGTGTTTTAAAAACAATCAAGTTCAGCCAACAGATAAAAGTAATAATTTTTTACGACTTGTTTTATTGTTCCGATATATTGATTTTAAGAAAGATGATAAATAAGATTTTGTAAACTTGATTTTGTACGACGCAGGAGCAGATGTGAAAAAATATGCGGAACTTCCGTGATTGCGGAATCAGGAGCAGGGGTCTGTTACAACACGAGAACCAAACCACCCCATAGTAGCATCATCCGGCCTGCATGGATGTTTCACGTAATAACTGTTGCATCTATCTTATTCGAAAGTTTCTGATTAGTTTTGTTCACACAACACTGAACACTGACGCTTTCGAATTAGCGCGAGAGCGTGCGGGAGTATTTTTGTTTTTGTATTTACGGGACGCCAAATGGGCTGGTTGAGTTTGGATTTGATCGCATCCGGGCTTGGTTGCTCGCAAGATAGGTATTTGTCCTGGCAAATCAATTTAATTAGTGAAGCGATTTTAACTTTGAATGCCGCGCCAGCGAGAGCACTCCTGCTCGCGACAGGATGATGGAAAGCTCATCTTCGAAATAATTTAAGGAAAATCACGAAACGTCTGCTACCGACTACTATGTACACTTGTTTCAGGTTATGTTAATAAATAGGCACGTTAGCACAACAGTCACACCAGGTGTAACAGCAATGATAAACTTGAACTGACTCTACAGTTGTGTTTAAGAAGGGTAGGTTAATGCCAATGTAGGTTGTACAAACTTATCGTTAAATTGTAATGTGTTTTGGTTTAACAAACAATTTCGTAACTGTTAAGGTTAATCTAACTACGAGAAATCAAATAAATAATAATTGAGTAACGAAACAGCAAAATTATCGCGAAAAATAATCTGTAATTAGAAAACTATAAAATTATATAGTTTAACAGCGAAATCAATCAGGAAACCGTACCAATATTGTAGATAAAAGTTACCGTTAAATCTGTACCACCTATATAAATATCAAATGCTTAGAAATTAGTGTATACCTACCCTTTTTCGGGTAAGAATTTAACTAACGTACCTTGTATTTTGCATAATATTCTGATATTTGGTTTTTATAATAATTTTATTCAAACCAAAATGAAAATCAAAATATTTAAAATTTATTCGAATAACAGATATATTAAAGATATATATGTTTGGAGTACGGCACTGTAAAAAAAAGGTTAGAAGCGTTCGAAATGTGCTATTACAGGCGAATAATGAGGATAGGAGGTAGGAAGAATAGGAGAACAGAAGACTATGTGAAAATCAATAAAAAATAGTCAAGATAGGTTGGTAGGACAGCTTTTTAGGCATGAAGGTTTAGGTCTAGTCAGTGACAGATTAGAGACAGAAACGGGAGCTAGGAGGAGTAGAGGTAGACCTAGATTAGATTACTGTTCGCAAATAGTTAAGGATGTAGCTGGTTCTACTTTTGGGAAAATACAAAGATTTGCTCAGGCTGGGAAAAAAAAGGTGCGTGTCCAACCAGTCTTAGGACTGACGACCTTATGATGGTGATGAACAAATATATAGTCGAAGAACAATTAGCCTTAGTGATGAACAAAGCAATACCATAACTGTCCCAGTGTGGTGTCTTGTTCAAGTAAAAAATATCGATAAAAATTTGTTTGACTCTGTATTTTAACCATGACTTATCCGCATATAGGGTCAAAGAACGCTTACTCCTATGACATTCTTGTAGATCCCTTTTATCAAATAGTGGTAAAGTTTCTTTTTTTATATTTAGTGTTAAAATCTTGTAAAACAAACTGAAATTTTTAAATATTACAAATGTTTTGTTCCAAGGAAAGAATATATTAAAGTTGCATAAAAAGTTTAACTCATAACACCCAACGAAATAGTTTTTCGTTTAGCCTTGCGTATTTGGTCTTGGTCTTACATATTCAGTCTTAGTTTTGGTCTTGCTCTTGTCATTCGGACTTAGTTCTAGTGTTGGTCTTGTTCCTTAGGCCTTGATCTTGGTTTTTCTAGTATAAAGAGACTGCAAGACTAAGGCAAATTTTGCTTGTCACTAATTTACCTAACCCATAGGTCGAATCAAAGGCTTTTGCATCATAATTTATCGTAACACAATCCTTTCATTTGCAATATTAGAGAACGATCACCTCTCTTTACATTCTTAAAAGTAGGACTTACTGCTTATTAAATAATTATATATCATTTCTGACTAGCTAAGGTACAATTAAAAGGCTCTTTTTACCTCATTCCCCATAGGTTATTATACGTTTCAAATTTCCAGTAGTGCTTGTTGAAACTTTCAGTCCCTTAAGTACAACTTCGTACAATTCGTACAAAGGATTCAAAATTTTATTGGCTCAGATATTTGAAAGGAAACGGAAGTGTGTTATCTGATAGTAGCTTTTCCGCGATGGGAAATGAAAGAAGGATACCATATCGGCCCTTTTCGAAGTGCATCCGGTGTTCGTACGAATTGAAAATGACCCGCGTGAACCAGTTTTAAAATTCTCGCCACTTTGAAAGAGAAGCTTAATACTGCCACTATAAACTAACTAAGTGTTAAGAAACTAAAGTTTGATGCTTACTACGATCGTTTGATAACAAATTCCTGGACTTTAAAAGTACAAAAGAAAACTAATCTTTTCATGATCAAATTGACTGAAATAATCACAAAACAAGATCAAACATTACTGACTGTCGAGGGACTGTCAAAAAAACTGTTTAGCGTCTCTGAACGAGAGACTCGAGTAGCTCATAGAGAGATCCTCATTTCGTATCCAGTCTCTGAACGAGAGACTCGAGTAGCTCATAGAGAGATCCTCATTTCGTATCCAGTCTGAACGAGAGACTCGAATCTCTGAACAAGATATTCTAAGTTCAACATATTTCAGAGATCCCAGTCTTTCTACGAGAGACTCGAGTCTCTCAATTTTTCAGTTTTATTTATTGTCTCTCTGTGAGAGACTCGAATCTCTGAATTAACAATTTTATCGTTCGAGTCTCTCATACAGAGACTGTGAGAGATCCATAAAAACACCTAGGCAATAACTGAGAGACTGTGAGAGACGCTCTCAAAGACGCTGAAAGACTCTGGAAAGACTCTAAGAGACTGGAGAGAGACTGAAAATCAAGTTCAGCCAACAGATAAAAGTAATGATTTTTTACGACTTGTTTTATTATTCCGATATATATTGATTTTAAGAAAGATGAAAAATAAGATTTCGTAAAGTTCCGGTAAGCTTCCATTATAAAAATGCGAAATCAGTTGCAGAAGCGGATGTGAAAAAATATGCGAAACTTCCGTGATTGCGGAATCAGGAGCAGGGGTCTGTTGCAACACGAGAACCATCCGGCCTGCATGGATGTTTCACGTAATAACTGTTGCATCTATCTTATTCGAAAGTTTCTGATTAGTTTTGTTCACACAACACTGAACACTGACGCTTTAGAATTAGCGCGAGAGCGTGCGCGGGAGTATTTTTGTTTTTGTATTTACGGGACGCCAAATGGGCTGGTTGAGTTTGGATTTGATCGCATCCGGGCTTGGTTGCTCGCAAGATAGGTATTTGCAATAACTGAGAGACTGTGAGAGACGCTCTCAAAGACGCTTAAAGACTCTGGAAAGACTCTAAGAGACTGGAGAGAGACTGAAAATTTTTGTCTAGGCTCTAGAGTATAGTTACGAGCTGCTAAACAATGTATCTCAAATCTTAGACAACAGCTCTACTAAATACTGAAGAAACTGCTCGATATAACTAAAATTCTTATCTTAACGAATTCTAGAAATTCTCCTTACAATTACCGTACGTTCCATTTTTAATACATCACCCCGTATACGCATATCATACATACATCCCTCTTGTCGATTTCGCTTGGCTTTGCATATGCTTTGGAATTGGCGATAATGCATTTCCCCCAGCACCCGTATTAAAATTGGTAATTTTTTCCATGCACTCCAACCAACCAACCAACCAACCAACCACTACTGCACCACCATCGCATTGGTAATGCACGGCCACTTTCCTTTTGGAATTCAGACCTGACCTACCCCGACGGAATACATCAGACCAGGCATGAATACAACGGTAAGTACTTGGGTTGCACCTCAAATACCACTATGTGTATATATATATGTACGTACAATATACTTACTAGACGTTACCAACTGCTATAATGGAATGGAGATAGATGAAATGTAAATACTATCTTCAACATAAGAAATTTCGAGAAGATGCTACCCCACTAGACGAATTGTAAAACCCCTAACACTAAAGCCTGACTGCTGTTTTCATTAGATCTTTTTAGATCCTTTTATTTAATAACAGCTTTGTTTTTAAAACGAGATGTTTTAATCCAATTTTTTATTATTGGCTTTACTGTATGAAACTATTAGAAATTTAAATGCAGGGCGTAACAGAAAAACAGTTTAGTAGCGTAGTTAAGGGCAAAAAAATTAATAATAATTTACAGTCCGAAGCAAAATCAATTAAAAAAATGTACCAACATTGTAGATGAAAGTTACCGTCAAAACTGTACCATCTGCAGAAATATCAAATGCTCAGAAATAAGTACATACCTACTCCTTTTTGAGTGAAAATTTAACTTATGTAAACAAACATACAAACTTTTAGAAGTGAGTTAGTTTAATATGAAATATTAATCTGAAAATTCATTTTTGATCTTTTTTACCCACTACACGCTACCTCAAATTAATGAGGGAAAAATTGTTGCTGTAGTCATACCCCCACCGGGAATCGAACCCGGAACCTTTGGCTTTACGCACCAATGTTCTCACCACTAAACTACGAGAGGTGACAACAGCAACAACGACCAACCGACATACACGGCTAACGATCCCCTCATTAATTTGAGGTAGCGTGTAGTGGGTAAAAAAAAAATTCAAAAATGAATTTTCAGATTAATATTTCATATTAACTTATGTAACTTGTATTTTGCACAATATCCTGATATTTGGCTTTTATAATAATTTTATTCAAACCAAAATGAAAATCAATCGAATAACAAATATACTAAAGATGTACGTTTGGAGCGCGGAGCTGTACGGGTGCGAAACATGGACGGTAATAATTTACAATCCAAAGCCGATCCTGTGTGTGAAATTGCAACATAGGTGTCTACCGACTAGCGCAGTGTGATAAACTCTAATTATTAAAAATCGTAATCGAGTTGGAACTAAACAATTGCAAAAAGTGAGCTGGTTTAAATAGCTATGCTTGGATGTATAGTTAGTTGCATCCTAATGACGTATCATAACCATTACTGTTCGTTTCAAGAAGTTAGAGATATGCCCCTTCCCTTTATTAGGATGCGTCGTAACATAATTCCAAATTCAATCATATTTGTCTGCGGAGCTCATTTCTCCACCGATCATCGAACGAGAACTAGACAAAAGTGTACAGTACCGTTTGTAAAATTATGTAAACCGTCTCGTTAAAATTTAAGAATATGTTTTAATTAAAAGCATATTTAGCCAAAAATAATAACAAGTGAATTAACTTAACGTTCTACACACCTATAAAACTTTTGCTTTGCTTTCTATTGTCAATTTATATACGTTTTTGTTTTTAAGATATTGCTAAACATTTTCGTCTAGTACTGTACAGTTCTAGCCGATCTCCTAAGACCGCCCGCCGAGAGCTCTGCTCGTTCAAGCTTGTTCTAACTATTTCTGTCTTGCTCACGCCTAGTGTGTATTCTTTCTATCTTCGCGCAGATTTCTTCAAGGTCACAATTCTAACAAATTGAAATAGACTGTAAATTTTTAATGTTTGACTAATATCCAAATCTTCCCATAAATCTTTGAAACAATATTTTATAGATTTTCTAAATAATCTCGGAATTATATACATTACCTAGGAATTGTATACATTTCCGGTAACATATAGATTAAATTACACAATTTCCGTGAATTTTAGATCAACTTTATGAAAACTTTCGTCCGCCATGTTTACCATTTGTTAAAATCATTACCAACATTTGTAAAGAGATAATTTAAAAGTTGTAAAAATATCATACAGTGTACTAACTGATGTAACTAACTGGGTATCTAGTCTTGATTAACAACATTTTTTTAATTTCAGATAACGAAGTTCGTGATCTGGGCATACGGATTTACAGTTCGTCACCGAATAAGTGGAACATGTCAACGACGGTCACGGTTTCCGCATTAATGAGCTTTATACTATTATACGTAGTCCAATAAGAAAAAAAATTAAATAAGATAGGTCCTATGCATACGTATAAGTAAGTAAATATGTTGTAAAACTAGGAACAAGACTCGTGTGTCGTCATTTCGTTGTTTACATTCGTTGCTAAACCTAAAATTCACTGGATGGGCTTTACACCAACAAAGTAAGCAATAGATCTCTAATTACTTGCAGAAAATGTATTTTTCTATCGCGGAGGCGGCACGTATACGAAGTGCACTAACCGTTACGAATTTTAAACTAAATAGTGCAGTCAAATGAGGGAAATGGCTAAAGAGTACATTATAATGGAGAAAATTATTGAAACATGGGTCATTTTATCGGAAATTTCGTTATAAACACGATTATGTAAATGAAAATACGGAAGATATGGAAAAAAGTTTCAATAAAAGATTTTCACAATGCCATTTTGCCAAAAAAAGTATTTATGACTGTTTTTCATATCTCTCATAGAACAAAAGTTCTGCGCGCCCAATGGCAAGAGGTCTCAAAATTCGCGGAAATTTTTAAAAAATTGAAAATAATTATTTAAAATTTAAAATTGATAA
>NW_020438946.1:183599-224714 GCF_000699045.2 Agrilus planipennis
TAAAATAAGAAATAACGAATAATATGGAAAATTTTTAACTGACTTTTGGCAGTGAATATGCCTTGATTTCAACTTCGAAACAAAAAAATATTTAGTTTCAATCTCTATTAATAATGAGCGTAAAACTTTTTAATATGTTTAAATAATAATTAAAACTTTAAAATTGCATTTATTTCAGACAATTATAAATATTATCATTATATTATCAAGTAAAAACGAGATTTTCAGCTAATTTTTCATTTTTTCCTCGATAACCATTTAGTGAATTTGAATAACCTTACGCTAAAGTGATTCTCCAGAGTTCAAGTTACTTATTATAAAAAGTTTGAAATTTCTGGTAGCTTTCTTTCTGTTAATAAAAATAAATTTAATCTGTTCGGTTAACGAATCTCCATAAAATGTCGTGTAAAATTACAATTTTTTAAAATTTCAATAACTAGTGTTATCGATTTGTAATTTTTACAGGAGTTTTAGAATTGAATGGGGAACGTTCTTCCAAATTTTTATTTGTTTCGTAACATTTTCACATACCTCCCAAACGTCCTTAAACAATTAAATGTTTAAACCGCTATAACTCCGTTAAAAATTAGTCAAATACGTTACTTTTTGCATCAAAATTTGCAGCAGCCTAAACGGAATATTTTTTTGTATCTAATTTTCCGCGAATTTTGAGGTCTTTTGCCAATGGGCTCGGAAAACATTTGTTCTGTGAGAGATATGAAAGAAAGTCATCAATACGTTTTTTTTGTAAAGTGGCACTGTGAAAAACTTTTATTGAAACTTTTTCCATATTTTTCATATTTCGCGAGATAATCGAAATTGCAATCATTTTTGCAGATCCCCTCCTCCCCATGCTGAGCATATAATTTTCATTTACATATTCGTGTTTCTCACGAAATTTCCGATAAAATGACCCTTGTTTCAATCATCTTTACCATTATAAGGTACTCTTCAGTCATTTCCCTCATTTGACTGGACTATAAAGAGATTGCAAATCATCACGTACTACGTGCATTTTTTCGATGCTTCGAAATGTACCGAGTGGAACAATATTTATGCCGTTTTACAAACAAGAATCGTTATGTTAATATGTGTCTATTGGCCAAAAATTGTACCAAAGTTAATAAAGTGGGTATACTCTATCCCCAATAAAACTAAAACAGTAAAAATTTAATGTAATAAAAAGTTAGTTATGAATCAATTGTTATTTACAATAAACTAGTGATATTTTACTAAAAAATCAGTAATCAAAGCATTGTTCTATTAAAGCAACATTTATAACTAATGTGTTAGTTAATTTGTACTAATGTAATCAGTTACTTAATTAAAAAAGTACTGGTATTTTTCGTAAGTTGTTTGCAGTTAAGAAAGCATTATTACAATTTAAAACTATCCTTTGTCCTCGAAATTCTGATGCTTCAGCTAATTTTTTAACTGAATGTAGGCATAAGCATGTTATTGTAATAATGGCATAGATACTGTTCCCAGGTTCGTACATTACAAGTACATTTTTCGGTGAACTTTAGAGTAATAAAACTTGTGTAAGGACGTTAGGTGTTTCTTAAAGAAAACAGAAATCTTTAAATGTCATCTCTTTTACGCTAAAACGCCATATTTTTGTAATAAATGGTACAAACGTCTGCTAATAAAAAAAAACCAAATCATAACGAAACAAAGGTATCCGAAAATCAAGCGACGTTTTATGTTCGAATAAAAGAAAGAAACAAGCATCAACTATCCAGTTTCTCGTGTCGGAGTTCGTTATGGTTCGGCGTTTTTATTAATACTTCTCGGCTTTATTTACCAAAAGGGTCCAAACGCTTTTATTGTGTTAATTGTGTTGAAATGTAGCTTTTTGTCCCACGAACGCCTTTCAAAACGTTACCTTCATTTCTCCGCGATAACCGTTTTACGATCGAATGTATTTCTTTTTATTTCTTTCTGGAGTCGTTTCAACTTTTAGGGACAAGCTGCAAGTAATCTTCATGAATATTTTCTTCCTGAGAAATTTAATTTTCAACTGCGGCTTTCCTAATACTAAAAAGTGAAAACCATTTAAAAAAAGTGTTTTTTTTTTCCAGTTAAATTTCATTTGACGCATTGAAACTAAAAGTTTTGAAAAAGTTTTAGACATAAGTTGTATGCTTTTGGAAAGAAATGTTTTCGAAGGGGAAATTAGCTGGTGACCTTGGATGTGATTTTGACCTTGTTTCACAATAAATATATAACTGATCAAACAAATGCAAATAGAATGTTTTAATAAGAAACTTAAGGAATAGCGTTAAAATGAAGGTAGCGTTCTATAACACAGTGCTATGATTTGTAATTTAATAAAAAGCCCTAAGACTATTTACATACATAAGAAGCAAACCTATTATTTCAAAAATAATCTCCGATTGACAAAAAGTTCGATTATTTAATTGCTCAATTCGATTTTTCCTTAATATTAAACCTCGTTAATTGTAAATACATCGACACCTACTAACGATAAGAAATCAAGTGCTTAAACAACGGTTTTGGGTAAATAAAATAAATTCAGACAAGCACTGAAATGCCACCCAACAGTTAAAATGCTCAATTCGAAGTATTTCCATATTTATTTGAAATAAAATGAGCTTTTGAACGCTAAATGGTAACTGAAATTAAAAGCATAAAAGTAATTACCTTCAGTAACAAAACAACTAAAAACTATTTCAGTTACAGGAAAATTTTGACAAAAATAACCTACTTCAAGTAGATATACTGTAATCCTTTGGTATTCTTTCTACGAATATATACATAAAAAATTGCTTAATAGTAGTTAATATCTAATATTAATGTGAAACGTGGTTTAATTTTTATGTACTGGAAATTACCTCAAATTAATGAGGAAAATTGTTGCTGCTGTCACAATTTTCCTCATTAATTATTAAATGATTTTCACACCACTATTAAAAATTTTTTGAAGTATTTCATTTGATATTAATATATACATGCATTAGTTCGACGAATCTATGAACTAAAGTATTTTCATCGCATTTTCAGAGCAAAGTGCGTCACGGGTACCGGGTTCGATTCTCGGCGAGGGCGTGAAAGCAACAACAATTTTCCTCATTAATTTGTAGTAGATAAAAATTAAATCAATTTTCACATTAATTAATTGTTAATTAAAGTTTTCCGAAATAAACTTTTTTAAATCCGTATGCCTCCCAACCGACTAAATTGAAAAGAATTTAAATTATTTCTCTCCGCATCTAAAATTCCCTACTGATCGATGCAATTCAATCTCTACTTTGCCAATTTCAATATTAATTGACTCCGAAAACATCACAAATTAATTCATTAATTAAATTGGACGGCAATCGTTCTAATGAATTTATTAATTGAATGTTAAACGTATTCATTAAATCTTCTGCCTGCCATGAATTATATTTGTCGATGGACTATGTATATTTCGTTACAAAATTTTGCTTGTAACAAATACACTTATTTTCCGAAATTGGTTTTACTTTACCCTTAGATCCCTACATTATTTTTGACGTGACAACGTCTTATAATTCGATGGAGCCGCCTGCACGTACGAAAAAACATGACTCATGCGGCGTTACCTCGCTCTGAGGCGTTCCATTTAAGGCTTGAAGTGCAAGCGAGAGCGCGGAACGAGCGACAAAGAGGCACAATCGGCCTCCGCGTTCGGCAGCGTTCGACATCTGTCTCTCTCCTACTTAAGTGAGCGATGCGTCCGCGTGGACAGCTGCTATACAATAATACATTTCCATTTACCTCTTTTTCTATATCCATACAAAATATCTATCAAACAAATAAAATTAAAATTTTCTTTTGAAAAATGAAACCATTTCATCAGTATTTTCTTATGACGTTGTCACGTTCAACTATCGTCAGTAAACCGACTTTACAGACAACCGATTTTTTAAATAGTTCGGCGTTCATGTGTATGTAAATAGTCATAAACTATAAACCTGCCATTCGATACAACTTGTAAATGCTAATTTAAGTGTAAATACGTCGTAATATATATATATATAACAGAGCTTTCTAATCGGTGTTTCAATTACTATTAGGTACACACTCTACAAACTATTATTATACACATGAATAAACGCACTGTAAATACTCGACCTAGAATGTATTGAAATATATTTATCAACAATTTATTTTCCACAATTAATTGAATAGGGACATGCATTGTTACGTGAATGTATCTAAAGCTTTTGTTTTCGATGTTATGTAAGTAATAAACACTCAATATCTACATGTACTTATATGTAAAATAATAATAAAAATCTTTTTATGATTGTAAGAGAAATGAAGAGATGATTCTTATTTTTTTTTTATTATTTAAAAATTTGGTAATATTCAAGAGAATTTGTCTAATATTCTGATACGTTCTGGAAACTAATTTCAACAACAATAATTAAAAATGATACTGTTATGTACTTCACATTTATATTATTGTTAGAGGGTGAACGTCTGTCGCACATGACATTATTATTCGGAGCAAAAGCCAAAAGCACAACATAGGAAACGAATTATAAAGCCACTTTCACACAGTGAGATAACGACACGAGGTACTCACGCGATTTATCGTACCGTATCGGAACGCCGCTTTCACATTATGCGACTAAATATTGTTTCGACAACGTTCCAAGTTGAAATGCGAGCCTACCTGTCCTCGCAGTGTTGTCTGATTTAGTTGTACGTATCTAACGGATTGGACTAAATGCTTTATTTCGTAATTGAATGTTTTTTTATTTTTGAGAAAGACATTTTAATGGCTGCAAATTGCAGTTAGAACTACTAGAATATCATACACGTGTGGCGGAAATGAATATCGACAACCATGGACAAAGATAAATTGGTGCGACACACAACATGTGTGAAAGCGTACATTTGGTTACATTAAATATACGTGTCGTGCAGTATTTTTACCGCACGATTTGTTAATACTGTATTTGCGACATATTTTACTGCAACGATTTTAATATCGGATCGCATCAGTGTGAAAGCGTCCGTTTCAACTCAATTTATTTTGGATATACTTTACTGCACATGCTGTAAATTGTGTCTTCATCCCACTGTGTGAAAGTGGCCTAAGTACGGATCTTATACATGCGACCGACGTCCGCTTCCTAGTTATTATCATTTAACTGTACTACCCTTGAAGCTATTGTGATATTTGTTAGATTGTATTCTATAAGCTAAACGTGTAAGTTTAGTGTAAATAGATAGCTACGGGAATGAATAGTGTCTGCTACAATTTCAAAAAAAAATCATAAAAATTACTACCATACACGGTTCAAACAAGACTGTATGATGATTACAGATAATTAATGAATTAATGGAAAACAAAATGAAATAAATTCGTAATTTGACTAAAGTGTTATTGATAAAAACTAACGTATAAACGAATAGTACGAAAAACGTTATAATTTAATAATCCTATTCCAAAACAGCCGTCAAATAAAATAGTAAATTATAAATAACACCTCTGTAAGTTTAATCAAATGAATCGAGTTATAATGTAATAGCGCTCAGTGGCGGCTCGTGATGAAATGAAACGGGTGCTCTACAAATGAAGACAAAATTTACGTAATGTTAGCTGAATTGAATGCAGCTCGATGACACTTCTAAATTCACGGCTTTAAGCTAGTAAATATGGGTGTTAAGTTAAAGTAGTGTACAGAGCCTGATACGGCGCCGTTCGGTAATAAAAGATACAGCAACGCGCTGAACTAAAAACCGGACGGCCGGCAAAAGGCGGTTTCACACAATCACATCAGTGTCGGATCAGTGTTATTCTATCAACTAATTTTAACGATTAGGTCATAAAAATCGATAAATATCTCGTTGTTTTGGCAGTTTTACAGTTTTGCAACACCTGTACACCAGCCGCCCCTGATGGCACTTTTCATGAAGTTATATGAAATGAAAAACATGTATCACTTTTTTGTTATAAAATAAAAATTCATTCATGTAGGTACATTAATTGATGTCAACGTATTCACTCGTAAAAAAATACAAATGTAAATCATTTTATTGTACTTTCAATAAAATATTAAAAATTAATTTTATTCGTTCAAGAAGTTTCAAATGATCTTGATAAGAATTGTTCTTACGTTTTCCCCCATCTCAAAAAAGTAATGAGCTCAAACCAAGGGTAATTTAAAAAACAATTATGATAAAAAAGTTTCTTCTTCTAAGAAGGAAACTGCTTTTAAATGTTGTGATAAGTAAATAATCTACATTAATCGTAAGTACACTGGTACATATGTAAATGTATATGGATGAGGAAGGGTTTTGTAAGCCAATCTAAAAAAATTTATGTAATTTTTTAAAAGCGTAAGTGAAAGAAACTTTATGTTGTACTGAAAAGATATGTCTCTAATAATATTTTAGGTATTAGTACGTTAATATACATGCATATTATTATACATTATATTTACTTATTATTATATTTCTACACAGGTAGATGTGTAGAGATAAAATCATTTTGAACTGTTCGCATTTCGAGAATGGGAATATGATAAGCCGCTGTTACAGATTGTAAAGGAATTGTCTGTATCCTTTATTAATAGAATGTGTCATAAATGATATTTATAAATAAACTACATTTATATTATTTTTGATTCTTATTTAAATTCATATCTCAAAAAACTATGAAATTAAAAATGTACCTCTTTTTCCACCAATATATGTTTTGCAAAATATACAGAAATCATCATCATCATAAGTCAGTTCTAAGACTGGTTCCTCCACTGTTCCTTATCCAGCGCTAATCATCACATATCCCTAAAGCTAAAATAACCCATGTCCTTAACTATTTGCGAACAGTAATCTAATCTACGTCTACCTCTATCCCTCCTAACTTCCGTTTCTGCCTCTAATATGTCTCTGACTAGACCTTCATGCCTGAGATGTCCTCGTAACCTAATTCGCCTATTTCTTATTGACTTCCGTAGAGTCCTCTGTTCTATTCTTTCTAATACCTCTTCATTTCTAACCTTCTCTATCCACCGTGTCCTCGTCATTCGCCTGAAACACCACATTTCGAACGCTTCTAACCTTTTCTTTTCCGCCGCGCCCACTGTCCATGTTTCGCACCCATACAATGCCGTGCTCCAAACATATACCTTTAACAACCTTTTTTCGAATTTCTAAATTAACCGTTAGCAAGCATAGAAGTGACTTCTTTTTATTAAAGGCGACTCAATCCTGCGCTATCCTCTGCTTTATATCCCTACTACTCCTTCTGTCCTGACTTATCTGACTTCCTAGATAGATAGAATCGGCCACTTCATCTAATTTTTCATCTCCTATCTTTATATTCGCTCTTTCCCTACTTTTCCTTCCCTTGCATACCAGTATTTTTGTTTTACTTTTATTTATTTTCATACAGTACTGTTTTATCAATACCGCTTCCACTTTATTGAAAGCTATCTCTAACTCTTCCTTGCTAGATGCTAAAACTGCTATATCATCTGCGAATCTAAGCATACTACCTAATATTTGGTCTCTGTATATTTATCCCTGCAGTTGTACTGTCTTTAATGATGTTGATCGCGTCTTCGATGTAGTATAGATTAAAAAGTAGAAATATTCAACAATTAATAAACAGTTATGGTAAGTATATATAGAGAAACTTGGTATTTAAGAAGAAAAGGTAAAACCCCCAAGCAAAAAGGTATTGAATTAGAAAAATTACTACAAATCATACTATATTAGGAATGTTCTCGAAAATATTTAATATTCGCGTTTCATAACTGATTTATGAGTTTCTAAGATTTTTGCGTTACTTGTTATGTTGTTTTGATTTGATTATTTCTTTAAAATAATTTAATGATCTTCGATGATCGTTTATTTGTCGCCAGCATTATTAGTTACCTGCATTATTTTAGCATTTTACGTATTAAGACTAAACAAGTTTCTTTTAATTTTATTGTTCACTTTACAGTTTCTTTTTATGTCAGTAAAATAAGTTTTAACTCTTTAATTATTTATGGTTTAGGTAAAAAGTAGGTTGATGAAAAGTCAATTATCCTTTATTTTTCTACTGTTAATGGTAGAACTTTTCAAATTTTGAGGTATTCCCTACTCAATAAAAACAAAATCATAGAAATTGAATAACCCACTGCTAAGTTATGTGTGTAGAATATTAGTTAGCAGGTAGAAATTCAATAGATGAACAATCAATCTTTCCCTATTTTTCTACCCATAGGGGTGAACTTCGGTTTCTAAATTTAAATGGGACCAACGTCGATATATACGCCATCAAATAAAAAAAGACTACGTTGTAAAAACACACATACATCTTTACGATGAACAGTTTAATTTCATTTTATATTTTTGTAATAGTCTAAATATTCTTTTATTAAGCAAAGTTCATTTAAATGTATAATTTAATGCAAACGTTGCTAATTTTAACCCAAAAGTATTCGTGTGTTCATGCAATTCCATGAGCTGTTAATGATATGTGTAAATCATTTATACAAATTGGATAATAAAATGGAATAAAAAGATTCAGTATCGAGTTTACGATTGAATTGCGTTTCTACATTTCCAACCGTCTAAATACTTGTTTCTGTCATATTTTCCTTTTGATACATAATATGAGTAAAAATGTTTTACATTTGACCCTCGGTAATTAACCTCGTAATGTACATCCGGTATATTCAAGTAAATACGGCTAATCAACTAAAAATACAGCAAAATGTAATTCAGTGACTTGAAGGTTAATTCCCTAATACCCTTCCGAAAAATAAATGTAGAGTTAGTAAATAATAATTCTATTGAAACTACATATTAGATTCAAGAAGGTATAGTTAGGACATTAAAAATCGGCATAGTCCGTAATAAAACTGTCTTCTGTTTACTTTTACATACGGGAGACGTTGAGGGAATATTCTAAACATAGAAAAGAGATGCCAGGTCGGAACTGCAGCGGACACTTATAAAGAAAAAGGAATAACATTGTACCAATTGATGTGTAAGAGAAAGAGATGCATATAGACGACATTTGAGCAAGTTACCAGCATCGGACTTTAAGGAAAGTTCAACATTCTCAGGAATTTAGGAAAGCAAAACGTTTGTTTAAAAGTATTACTCCAGCCAGACAGTTATAAACTCGACCCTGATCTTTTGCGTACCTAAACAACTTTTAACCGCTGCACGACATACTATTATTCGGCTATCTCTTTTCACTATTTCTGCACAACTCATAAAGCATTTCCTGACTTAACAAGGGCGTATTCAAAGCGCAGCAAATGGCTGCAGTCCCAAATGGAAACAAGAAAGAAGGTAGTCAATTCTCACCGACAATTTATTGTGGACTTCGTCAGTTTTAATCGTCCGAACTATATCTTATAGTGAGTAACTAATTACGCATATAAGTAAGGTGGAAAATTAAAGATCATGGGTTCCAAACATAAGCACAGATATATGTTGTATGATTTAATCAAAAATTGCTCACTTATATTCAATCGAAACACAACTTAGATATTCACCTTGGAAGACCACTTACGTAGATGATATAATATTATTACAGTAAAAGTTATAAGCATACATAATAAATGTTAACATATTCTCACATCGCACATGTTCTCATCACATAATAATTAAGGGGACAATTCAACATTTAAAACACTAAAAAAAAAAAACATTTTATATGTATAACAGTACATCATATCCATTTACTTTATACGTATGTATGTACAAACAGTATGAAAATTGCACAACACTAGCGGCAATCATAGTAATTTTTACGGAAAGTAAACAGCATCAACAATTTAACATTTCGGGGTGCTTATTCAAGAAATGTTTAATCGTTAAGTGTTTTATTTAAAACATCAAAGTGACGTAAATTAAATTTTAATTTATCCAAAAATTAATGTATTAATTTTTTTAATACTTGCACTGCCGCCCCACCCTTGTACCAATAACTATAAGTACTTATATAAATGCTGCCGAGGTAAATGTCTAGATAATGGGTGGGTGGGATCGAAGAAGGAGGTCTCCCCCACCACTGTACCATAAAAAGTTCGTGGCGGTCTCACCCCATAAAAAGTTATAGGGGTTGAAAGTTGATTATTTTGACAATTTTCATACACTATAATTCAAATAAAATTCAATAAAATGATTATTTTCAANGACAATTTTCATACACTATAATTCAAATGAAATTCAATAAAAAAAATATTTTCAAGCGGGTGGAGGTGGGGGATCGAAAGAAGGTGGTCACTTGAACAAAACCCGATAACCTAATCTAACCTACCCTATTGATAGAGATATTTATATGATGTTTTATATAACTTTCTCAATATTTTTCCATTAGTTTTACCTTTAAATATTGTTTAAGAATGACTATATAAATATTTACATGCCTAGAAATGTATAAAAATTGGCATATTTATTAATTTTGAACCCCTATAACTTTTTATGGGCGTGAGACCGCCACGAACTTTTTATGGTACAGTAATGGGGGAGACCTCCTCTTTCGATCCCCCCTATCCCCACCTCCGAAGGGGTGGGGGCCATCATCTAGACATTTACCACTGCCGATGTTAAAATTTTATGCCTAGTTTTCCACTCCTTACTAGAAGATTCCTGACATACGGCGTCATCTATTGAGATTGTTTAACACTTCAACAATGTGTTGTAATATAAAATCCGCCAGATTTCGCATGTGGCCATACAAGATGGTACCACAGGTTGTATTTGCATTTGTTATTCTTTATCAAAGGAAAACATTTCAGATCTTATTATAAATTCCCCTAGCACTTTAAATAGGAATAATTGTAATAACAAACATGATTTATTTAAGTGTACAAGCTATCAAAAGGTCTACCAGCTATTTTGATTGTACCAGTTACACAAGTATTAGGGTAAGTAACAAATAAATTAAAAAACAATTCTACATTACATAATTCTAGATTACAGTATTTGGAACATTGTCTTTTCTAGTATACCCTAAATGTGTTATATTGAAAATACTTATATTGTTTATTACAGGGAAATATCACTGTTCTGTATGGATTATTATTAGTATTATCAATACCATATCAACAAAGCTGATCTGCAACAAGCGTTTTGCTATCATATAACAGATAACAAGCTCGCAAATGTGTTTCTAAATTTTGCAATGTTTTTTTCTTTATTGTATAGTTGCAAAACTGTTGAAAATCAGCCTTTAAACATTAGCTTAACACTAATTACACTAAGTATTGTATTCTACTGAAGACTTGCTAGAACATTGGTGTTTTTAACATATCAACAACTCTATACAACATTTTAATTCTTTAATTTCCCATTTTGGAAAAAGAAACGGCATTTTTATCCCGACTGCAAGTCAAGAACTGTGTAAACTATCCAACTTTCGATCAGAAATTCAAAATTGAATCTTTCTATAAAATTATTCATTAACAATATTCCGCAAAATCGAGTTAAAAAAATTGCAATAAACATATTTTTTCGTACGGTTAATTTTTTTTTTTTTTTTAATAAATAATAATGAATATAAACGATTATGATAGGTAACATCAGGTACGTACTAATTATACGTAATTTTTTATTAATCAAATAAATACTGTGATATTTTACCTATAGGATTTTTCGTGAAGCAAAATAATGACTTTATTGTACGTAGTACGTATCTAATAATGAACATTGTTGTTTAAACAATATAAAAAACTATTTGCCCCCGTTGCTGAAAAATAAAAAGGGAAAATCTTCATTAGATATGTCATTAAATTTTGATACGAGAAAAATCCTATATATTGTAAAGTCTTGCAAGTATTTAATTTATATACATCAGGGGCGTACACACCGTTGCGACTAAAGGGTGCATTTAATAACGGATGTAAGATATTCTAATTTTGAACTACCCTATGTTGATGATAACATTGAAAATAATATTGCATGTAACTCAAATTGAAGTAAACATTAAGATTTTTGTGTTTTTGTTACATTTACTTTTATAAACTTTTTCAGCTAATGAAATATTTCCGATTCTTTATCAACCACTTTAAAAAAAATCTAATTTATACAGCTACAAAGTGTCCTGTACGCCCCTGATACTATATTTGATGAAAACATAGGTATTAAGAAAATACTGCTTTTGAGAAGAAGTCTTATTTTAAATTTAAAAAATTCTATTCTGGAGTACCTGTCTGGGATCACGAATTAAAAATTGAATATTTCCGTAAGCTTATTGAATTATAGTTTGCTAGTAATGCAATAAATCGCTTACTAAATATTACGAATTCACTGGCCCGACTCTGTTTCCTACCTCCTGACATAAACTAACAAGAAATTGTTCTTGACGCTCAAACTTTGGTTTCAGAGACCTGAATTCAATAAAATATTCATTTATTGTTCCTCTTTTATTCTAAATTAGCACCATTTAAGCACTAACCGGCGTTGATTAATCCTATTTATTATGAAAACTAAATGGATGACAACTATAAAACGAAACTTGCTATGAGATTGATTGTCTATGTATGATTTAAAAAAATTAATGTTCCTAGTACGTAAACATATCATTTCCAATGATCCTAATAAACAACTATCTATTGTACCTACATAATAAATAATAACGAATTAGTTGTACGGTGTAACTTTGTTAACGATTTAGTGATGCAAGTTCATTTACATCTCCTACCTTTATTGAGAGACTAATTGAGTGACTTCAAAGTCAAATAACTCATTTGCTTATAATCGTATCATCAAATGATACTAAATCGTTCCGAACAATGTTCTCTCTGATATCTAATTGTTAATTAACTAAATTAAACAATGGGTCGTAAGAGAAGATACCACAGGATTGAAGGTCAGAAAATTGAATGCTGAAGTCATCTGAGTGACCAATAACTTGAAAATGTTGAATAATTGGACAAATATTTATAGCCAAGAAACTCTAAGTGAATCATTATGTCAACAAAGCATTTGATAAAAAAAATCGGTTGTCTGTAAAGTCGGTTTACTGACGATAGTTGAACGTGACAACGTCATAAGAAAATACTGATGGAATGGTTTCATTTTTCAAAAGAAAATTTTAATTTTATTTGTTTGATAGATATTTTGTATGGATATAGAGAAGGAGGTAAATGGAAATGTATTATTGTAAAGCAGCTGTCCACGCGGACGCATCGCTCACTTAAGTAGGAGAGAGACAGATGTCGAACGCTGCCGAACGCGGAGGCCGATTGTGCCTCTTTGTCGCTCGTTCCGCGCTCTCGCTTGCACTTCAAGCCTTAAATGGAACGCCTCAGAGCGAGGTAACGCCGCATGAGTCATGTTTTTTCGTGCGTGCAGCCGGCTCCATCGAATTATAAGACGTTGTCACGTCAAAAGAAAAAAAATGATACTAAACGCATGCTCTCCTTGAAAAGTAATTGATAATTAAATAGGACGTCAAAGAACCAGAAGATTGAAAGCCAAAGTTAACTGACTTGTGCAAACTCTCTTGACAAATGACTTGAAAAATTTGAACAATTGGACAAAGGTTTACAGCCCAAAAAGTCGAAGTCAGTCGGCCAATTATATATCAACAAAAAGAATAGAAATGACATTACATCGAATCAAAAAAATGCTCTCGTTGATGTATAATTGGTATCTAATTGAATGTAAACAGCGAGATGTCAAAGAGCAGGACAGAAAATTGAAGGCTGAAGTCATCTGACTGACCAATAACTTGAAAATGTTGGACAATTGGACAAAGATTTATATAATCAAGAAACTCTAAGTGAGTCAGCGAACTCTAAGTCATTATATCAACAAAATATTAAAAAAAAAAAATACTAAACCCGTCTAAAGTTATGTTCTCTTTGATAAGTAATTGATATTTGAATAGGACGGCAAAGAACCAGAAGATTGAAGGCCAAAATTAACTGACTTGTGCAAACTCTCTTGACAAATGACTTGAAAAAGTTGAACAATTGGACAAAGGTTTACAGCCAAAGAACTCGATGTCAGTCAGCGAAACTTAAACTATCATATCAACAAAGCCATCGACAAAAAGAAAAGAATTATGGCAAAAGTTCACCAACTGATAACACCGCATTTTACTGTGTGGAAGGTAACGTAGCGGTTGTGGTAATACGAACTTTCGAACATTCAACTAATTATCAATTATAAGTATACACTAAAGAGATCGGTTTGGTATCACTTAATGTGAAATGAATTATTTGACTTCGAAATCGCTTATTTATTCTTCCTATGACCCTCTCTGCAAAATTAATCAGAATCTTTCACCGAATATTAAAAATAATGAAACTATTTTAGTTTAATCTAATCGAATATTAATTAATGCAATAGCATACTTAGCTTACTGTTTTTGGTCAATCGTACGCAGTAACTATCGTAGCTTGATAATTTAATCAGTATCGACAATTATTATTTATTTACTGGAACTCAAACTATGCGGTAAATGATAAATAATTATTAACACTACAGTGTGTTTTTTCTTCAACGGGCTAACTAAAACATCGAACAATTCTCTGTAATTTTTCACTACCTAATGAATTTCTTTTAGAAACCGAATAATATTTTTTAAAATAGTTTCTTTCATCTTTTACATTTTTGCATATACCTAAAGCTGAATTTTAAAAATCCAACATTACAATTTGCTTTTCAGAAAGTTTCATTACAAACAATATACAGAGTGTTTTTAAAATCACCCAAATTATTATGGAAAAAATACAAAGGCGTAGTTATGAAAATGTGACAGAATTTTGAAGGTTTCCCAGATGTTCAAACGGGTTCACAACTTTCGAAACATTTCTGCTGCAGGTTTTCGTCAATTTTCAGTTAAAGAACTGCTCATAAATACTTATTTAGAATCAAAAATTACACTAGCTAAAAAATCAAATATTAACATATATTTTGCAATTAAAATTGTTTTAACAACTACCTCCTTTTTTAATTTCAATATTAAATATGTACCTTTTGAAGGTTAGGTTGTGGTTAGGTTAGGTTCCTCTTATATATTTTCTTAATTTTTTTCAACCTCTTTCAACTTAAATCGCCAATCATCTAATAAGGTAGGCTAAGGTTATTACTATTAGTTATTAATTAACTATAGTTAAATTGTTGACTAGTCATTCTAAATTATATAGTCAATATTCAATATTAGATTCAAGTAGTTATATACCATTTCTAAGCATATAAATTCGCTTTCATTGTGGCATAGTGTACGCGCTAAATAGATAAACTTTTGCTGTTGTTTCGTTTCACAATAAGACTCCTCAACTATTCACTGGAACGAGATACGTANTATTAATTATACTTCGTTTAGTTTCTGTAGCGATGTGACCTTTAGTTTGACCGGCGCAAAGTAGAAAGGCTAGGAAAGGAAGGAGACAACTCTCTGCCAAACTCTTAACCGGTCAGGAGCGTATAATCTGTACAGTACTGCACGGAAAAATTGACCATTTTATTTACTAAAATTGCATTGCTTAAATGTGCTGTTATTTGTACCAATTACTACTGAAAATATCAACGATATGTTTATTTATATTTTAAGACATATTAAAGGCTTTAACGCTTGTTTTCGACTCGCACTACTATTCATGATTGAACAAAACTTTTGGCAGGTACTGTATGAAAAAGTATGTTTAATGAACAAGAGTCGAGAGTATAATGAGCTTTTTTTATCCCTACATACGATTTTGTCAGCGCGCACCCAAGACATTCAAAGGGGCACATCGCTAGAGAAAGTATATGAAGTATAACTATAGTTAAATTGTTGACTAGTCATTCTAAATTATATAGTCAATATTCAATATTAGATTCAAGTAGTTATATACCATTTCTAAGCATATAAATTCGCTTTCATTGTGGCATAGTGTACGCGCTAAATAGATAAACTTTTGCTGTTGTTTCGTTTCACAATAAGACTCCTCAACTATTCACTGGAACGAGATACGTATACGAATAATAGTTTTCGCTCGCATACTTGAAGGGGGGGCTGGGGGGTGACTAACTCTTCCTCCTACCCTTCCATCAACCATTTAGTGCGAGTAAATAGTTATCCACAAGAGAATCTGGTTTAAGTGAACACTACAAGTAGCTTTCCACATATTACACTGGTGCAGAACTTTCACAAAGTAAAAGCTAACTCTATGTTGTATTTAACAAAACCGGAAGTAACTTGATAACATTAACATAGATTTTCAGTCCTTTCTACCGAAAATTAAGTGATTTACCAAACACTCTGTATATAAGTTTGTTTAATCTCAACATTTCTAATGCCGTGTAATTATTTTTGACCTTGAAAAATATTCATTCCCTTACGGTGACCTGTATTGTTCTACTTAGATGAATTGGAGCCTCAAATTGTACTTTTTAGCTTTAGAAAAGCACTGAACTGGAATCATTAAAAATAAAACGCCTCGAGACTAAGAAATAGTCTAGAAAGGGTGCAGTTACACAGCTTATTGTAAACGTTACCGTATTATAAAATACGCTCATTTTTATCTTACGAACTAGGTTAATAAAATATAGATACAATGTATATATATATTACATATATTCAAAATGAGTCTTTTTATTCCAACCGTAAATAAAACGCTTCATTAATTCTAAGAAACCAATGCAACTTTTAAGCAACGATAAGAAAATTTGAGGTAAATATTTACTTCAGAGAGAATTGCTTGTTGAACCGTTTAATTATACAAAAAAAAAGGAGTATGTACTTTTTCTCTCTATTTACGTATTTATTTAACCGGTATGTACATAATAATAAATATTATTTAATCGATTGCAGCTAACAGTTGCCACTGACAGCTGTGCGCTGCGCGCGCAACTTGCTTTAGACAATGCGCGCGCAACTTCCGTTGCATGCTGCGCGTGCAACATCCGTAGCAGGCTGAAAGTTAGTATAACTCGAAAAACTCGATAATACTGATAATATAAAAGCAAAATAAACATATTTATTCATTTAGTGGATATTCAAATTATTGTAGCCATTATTATCTGTCCCAACGTTAGTATTAAATTAATAATATCAATCGCCATCTGAAATGAATATTAACCATTTAAACAGAGAAACATTGCCGTTCCTAAATCATTACATAAACGAATGTCCTAGAACAACAAGAAGGAGACTCGAGTGCNTAAAAAATAAATATCGCACATCTATGAGTATTATATATTTGATTTGAAGAACATTGATTGTACCAATCACTTGAATTTAGATTTTTGTTGCATAAGAAGGCTAGCTTCCGGATTTGTTATTTCCGATTTTTATAATGTGATTGGCATTAAAACACGCTCACCTTCAACGAAATTTCCTTTCCGAGGCTTTGTGTCAGCCCAATCACATATTGTGTCAATACTTATCATTTTATCGTAATTTAAGAACTTGGAAATTGCACGGTACACTATAGGAACTACGATAAATTTTCCCTAATCGACGCCATGTTTTTAGGTTCCTATTTGACGGATCCCAATATGTGATAGCATTTAATATCGCGTATAACTCAAGAGCGTAGTTCTAATTAAAAATCGGAGAGCACAGGTCATTCATAGAATTTCGATTTCTTTCGTATGACACCTCTCACGCAAATCTAATTTGAAATAGCGGTTCCGTTGCAGCTTCGTCCGCAGTATACGAGGGGATATTCAAATTATTGTAGCCATTATTATCTGTCCCAACGTTAGTATTAAATTAATAATATCAATCGCCATCTGAAATGAATATTAACCATTTAAACAGAGAAACATTGCCGTTCCTAAATCATTACATAAACGAATGTCCTAGAACAACAAGAAGGAGACTCGAGTGCGCCTCGAGTCTCCTTTGTTGCGCCGGGACATCCCCAACTGTCATAAACTTTGATCTTGGCCTGTTGCCCCGCCTCCTTTGCTATCTCCTCCACCGCCACCGCCGCTCGACGATCCACCTTCTCCTCCCCCGCCGCGTCCTGTTCCCCCACTTCCACCTCTGAACTCCAGTTTATACTAAAAAACATTATCCGTCAATTCATTTTCTAGAAAACACTAATACAATAATTAATAGCAACAAGCAACAAACAAAAGCTATTTAAAAACGCCCTTAAATATGTACAAAAGCAACCCTTGTGATTAACCATAGAGTCTCAAATCATTAGTGTGTGAACATATTAACAATTATTTGAAAAAGTGTCAAGGACATTTGGTATTTTGTTTTCTGTAAATTTTAAAAATAATTTATAAGAAGTCATTTTCTTAATAATAATTTACCCCGCACCCGTTCATAAGCATTAAACTATTAAATACACGTATTACTTGATTAATTAATAAACATTTCTCATTAAAATAGTGTACACGAAGTATCCCAAAATCCCCCTAGCTTTACTACTAATGTAGTTATTTATATATAAATCACTGACATAGCAATATACGAATGAAACATAAAATAGCGGGAAACATACTGTCAAAGGTAAGCAATGAGGTAGCAGGTGCCTAGATTCTATTGGATATCTGTACTGCACACGTGCCAATAAGCACCTTGCTGATACAGAGACAGCCAATAGAATCTAGGCATCACCGTATAAGCGTCACCCAACCTATCCTAAGAGGCTACACTGTTCTTATCTACAACGACTCTATGCCCTATGTAAATAATTTGAATATTAGCTAATATTTTCAGCGATAATTATGGCTAGCACCGTACAAGCTTTAGCATTATTTGTTACTGTGAAATTTTGTAAGTAATATTCGTGCCTCATTACAAAAAAAATCAGGAACAGGAACGATAAACTGAAAAAAAGATAAGCCTCGTTAATATAATTTTTGTACAGTTCATAATTACGATTTGCCTTAGTTTTGTACAAAGTAAAGTAATTTAATCAATTTGAGAAGTTAAGAACATATTTGTTTCGTCCTTTTGATTTCTAAAATATACACTATGTCTGACCAGTACTCCGGAAAAAATTAAGGGAAATGAAGGTACATGAAAAAGAAGTAGAATGTTCCACCTCGCACCGCTCAGTGAAATATGTAAACAAGAGGACAGTGACCTTACCGAAAGTCCTAATTGCTCCAATACATTGTTTTTGCTTGATATTTCCACATTCAACTTATTTTTGTATTTTGTAGTAATACTACGAACGCCAATGAGTTTACTAATCATTACGTACAATTGACTTGTCTACGTATGAACTGTTGCGAAGGTCACGAATAGGTATGTGTGTTTCGTTGAAATCCGATAATCGTTGACGGCTCGTTAACCGGGGTACTTTTTGTGCACTGTTTTTACATCCCCTACGTTATAGTACTATGACAAGATGTACTCTACAGTGCCTGCAGGTGTTACCCTTTAAATACTCCGGAATACTGACGAAACATAGTGTATTCATAAAAAAAAAATTTTTCATAAGCTTGACATTAGCTCTACTAATGTTATATACATATATACAATATCACGTAACGTTATTAAAACTAAAACTTTTAAGTTGAAGGCTAAAGTTTTGAAATTAGTTTCTGTTTTATATACGAGAGGATCAGTAACAACTTCGGAGAAAAACGAGTAAGACATCACTTCAATTTCCACATGCGATAAATTTTTTTTCAAGTTGATAGTAAATGATTAAGTGTAAATTTGTGTTAATAGATCACAGTTAAAGCAGTCCGGCTAAATTTTCATTTATGGTGAAATGACAAAAAAATTTAATAATCAATAANATATCGCGTATAACTCAAGAGCGTAGTTCTAATTAAAAATCGGAGAGCACAGGTCATTCATAGAATTTCGATTTCTTTCGTATGACACCTCTCACGCAAATCTAATTTGAAATAGCGGTTCCGTTGCAGCTTCGTCCGCAGTATACGAGGTCTGTTCAAAAAGTACCGCAAATTTTGTGTGTTTTTTCAGAAATTATTTATTTATTTTTTCCCCTTCAAAGTAATCCCCATCAGATATTATAAGCTTGTGTTAACGTTTTTTACAAACCTCGAAACGCTTCAAAAAATAATTTTTTATGATTTTGTTCAGCTCCTCCTTCGATGCCGTCTTTATAACCTCAATAGCAACATTGTACAACCCTTTTTTTAAACTACAATATTAATATACAGATCATAGTTTTCTTTTAAGAATTTTTAAAATGTAAATTAGTTAGTTTTGTAAATTTAATTCAGTTGCTGATTTAATTATTTAAAGCCGGACCAGACCACCTTTAAAAGTGACAGTTTAAAACAGCAACTTCCGTTAGTAAGTTACATAAAAATAAAATTGAAAAAAAGAGTGTCACCGATTATTTATTCGTTGTTATCTGGGTAATGTTGCGTATTCACCAAAAATGCATAATCTGTTTAAAGCTTGAGGGCTTAGTTGAAACGGTAAATGTTTTCCGTCTAATGACACGCATGGAAATTTCACCCTTTGCGGCATTGACAACTGGTACTATTAAAAATTATAATGTCAATCGATATGAAATAATCTAGAAAAGCTAGGATGTAGAACAACTGAATCTACAGGGTGTTTCTGAAATATGTGGTAAGCTTGTAGGAGATCATAAGGCACTATGGCCCCAAAGTATTTGAAAGTAGAGACAATAGCCAATCCGGTTCTGATAGATCAGACAGAATACAAAAATGTAACGCCTTATTCAATCAGTTGATAATTAACAGCATCTGTGTTGTATTTCTTTCGTTATTTGTTAGATTAGATTACATGTAATTGATGATATTTATGTTACAGACAACCTGTAGTAGTTCTTTGTGCTTTTAACGTTATAAGCTTGTACGTACGTAGTCAATCGAAGACATTGGCAGTAGGTCCGTGTGTCACAGTCATAGGTCAGTGTAGAACACTTTTTTCTTCTTAACCACGCTGCTGTACTCACCGTGCGTTTGTCTATTGCATCCAGTTCCAAACATTGCCACATATTTCAGAAATACCCTATATTTATTTGTTGATAACTCAAATCGGTCTATTGTTTGAAGACCGAATTAAAACCATTTGGTTCACTAATACTTGTTTGACTTTTTGTTTCTCTTCGAATTCACTACGTATTTAAATCACTAAATTATTAAGGCTGCAATAAATAGTTACGTAATACTACATACCTTGGTGGCGCATTCAAAACAGGTTGTGACAACCTTTGATATGACGTTCATAAGATTCTTCGTTTCCTGTATCACGTTATCGACTTTGGTGAAGGTCGCTGCTTTACCGACAGTGTGGTCCTTAACAGTGAATTGCAGTCTTTGTACGAACGTCGGCACCTTATCTAAATGCTCTAAGAGCTCTTTTTTATTTGCACCTCCAGGAACCTAGAGCCGCAAAGTGGATTATATTGCACAAAACAATACATTCGAAGGAAGAAACAAGCAAACCGGTGCAAGACAATTAAATAAAATAAATGTAAATAAGGAAACTTTACAGGGTGATTTATAATCTTTTTTAGTCAACTGTGAACCTCTATCTCCATATAAATAAAATAATAATAAAGTCCGTTGATATGCACTTGATAGGCTTTCATCAAACTTTTTAATTCCATTTCGCTATAGGTTCAATACCTTTTGGATGGTGACCGACGTGATTTCTCATTTGAATGTTAACAGGGGGGGGGGGTCACATTAATATGAACTCCCAAAACAAAAAGAGAGGGGTATAACTTTTTGGGTAGTGACCGCAGTGATTTCTCACTTGAATGTAGATGGATGGACTTTCTACATGAATGAGGACTCCAAAACAGAAAGTTTAAATAAATTCATTTCATATATTGAAGGTCCATAACGTTAAACAAGTTTTAGGTGATGATCGCCGCGATTTCTCATTTGAATGTTGTGTTATAGGCGGATGATGAGGGTAACGTGGGTAGAAAAGGTTAGAAATGAAGAGGTATTCGAAAGAATAGGAGGACTCTATGGAAGTCAATAAAAAATAGGCGATATATAGGTTGGTAGCACATCTTCTCAGGCATAAAGGTCTAGTCAGAGACATATTAGAGGCAGAAACAGGAGTTAAGAGGGGTAGAGGTAGACCTAGATTAGATTACTGTTCGCAAATAGTTAAGGATGTGGAATGTTCTAATTTTAGGGAAATGCGAAGTTTAGCTCAGAATAGGAAAGAGTGGAGGTACGTGACCAACCAGTCTTAGGACTGACGACCTTATGATGATGATGATGATAGGGGAGACAACCCCATTAATACGAACTGTCAAAGCAAAAAGGACCAAACAACTCATATAGGCAACTATCGGAAATTTAAAAATTAAATTTATTGTAAGAGATTTCTCTCTTGTTAATGTTAATAGAGGGAGGAGGCTACACGCTATCCCCCCTCCTCCCCAACAGTGGTTACAAAAACCTTCCGGGGATTAAGCTAAACATGTTTGGATTTTTAGGAAAATGCTTTTCTGATTATGATCCAATATAGAATTACAGAATCACTCAACTCAATTAATAAAAGAAGAATAAAGAAATACTTTGTACATTGCATAATAAGAATTATAATTACCCTAACTGCAGTTGCAATTCGTCAAAATTCGTCGTCGTCACATCCAAGTTATAATCACCCTGTACAGCACCAAATAAACACTCGAAAATAATACAAAACAACAAACTATTACAAGGGTTGCGAAAAAGCTTTTGCTTGTTTCTATGCATAGAAAATTTTATAAAAAATGTTCATACTTGCCTGCCAAAGGTATATATTAGGTAGTCTCTTTTTTAGTACCGCCTATACCTAATAATTTTTTGCATCTTCTCGATGATAAAAATTCAATACACAAACTTTCACTGCTCGCGTTATTATTCTATGCATAGAACATTTTGCTATCGTGCTACATTACGTGCTTGTTAAATAGAAAATAAAAACCGGCCGGGGGTTGCAAAACAAGAGCGCTATTAAAGCAAAAACTTAAAAATACTAAAACATCAAACAGCAGCAAAACATTTTACTAAAATCATAAGTGCTGCAGTCAAAGCAGCAATAAAGAAATAAATAAACGTGCTGCCTGTAAATTTTTCAAATATAACTGGAGTCCTTCAAGTGGAACCCAATAAAATCTCTTTATTTTTCAGATGTTGTTAAAAATGTTATATATATATTTCTTCTTAAATATACAGGGAGGCTAAATAACAATCATTTCTCTGTATAAAACTTCGGAGTTATCAAACTTGTAGCAGTCGCTTCAGTTAATATTTATTTGATTGTTTCTCGACGTTTTAAAGTAAATTTCTATAGACATTTTGTAAAAAAAATGTCGACAATTATTTATATCAACCTGTTCATTCTAACCCAAAAATCCAAGAAATGTATTAGATAACAAAAGCCATTAAAAAAAAAGAACTTTTATATATGGAAAGTCCTTTTTGAACGTTTGAAGGAACTATTGGTAAAATTTGATCTCAAACAAGAAATAATATCCAAACCCTCGATACCTTTCAGGAATTTTTAAATCTAATTTTCAGTAAAATATAGATTTTTATTCATTTTTACCACCACTCCAAAAATTTGTTGTACTTTTCACCTTCTAGTTTAAAAATAAAGTAGGTTTTACATTTACATTTATTAGTAATGTTAAATCGTAAAAAACTTAATGTAATAACGAAATAATAAAATTCGAATCTATTTTTTGGTAAATATAATAAACAAAAGTTGATCCAATTTTTCCAAAAAAACGTCTAATTAGACACCAGAAAACGTAAATAATCTCAATTTTAATTTCCGTTTTATATGTTATAGACGGCACGTTTATGAAACTATGGAGGTAGCTTCGTGAATGCGACGGAAATACGTAAGAAAATTTGACAGAGGGAAGAGCGCGCAATTCAGTAATTGCTACCTATAGTTGGCGTTTGAAAGACAAAGAGAAAAAGGAAGAAAGAGAAAAAAGATACAGCTGACGACTAGTCATTATATAGTAAGCTTGGTTTTGAACAACATGACGCACTGCCATGTAGCTTAAGTTGTAAAATCATTATTTATAATATAAATTGAAGAATTTTAGAGATTTATACGAATTAATTTCTAAAATATAAAATATTAACGTGAAAATAAATTTTCAATTTTCCATCCACTACAAACTACCTCAAGTTAATGAGGGAATTTTTATTAATAATTTTTGCAATTGATACTTAATTCCTTTTAATGTTATGCGCTAATCAATCATTTTAAAATTAGTATCTATATAAAATATTGACGAATTAATCTACATATATAAAAATGAATGTGTGTTGTTTGTTCTTTATAGAATCGTAAACCATGCATTTCATCATATCATGATCTTTAGCAAAGTTGTTGTTCATGAGTCAAAGAAGGTTTCTGAGTTGGTACGACCAAATTTCGACAGAAAAAACAAGAAATATTGTGTATCCCACAACACCAATAAATGTCGAATTAAAACGAAATGTCACAATTTTTTCGAAATGAACAAAATCAATAAAATGACTCAAAATTAATGGAATATTTGTGTAATGTTTTTCCTTCAAATTTATATCAGTTGGTGGCGTAGCAACGCGCGCAGGGTACAGCTAGTTAAATTATAAAAACAATTAGGTTTTGTTAAATGTGTAACAATACTTCAATCTTTACCAGACCAGTATTTTAACGAAAACTTTGTTCGTTATTGATGTTTGATGACACACATTATCGTCAACTCCTGTATTGACTATCATTTTGTAGTTTTTATCAATTTTCAAAAACTATTAAAACTGCCAAGATAAATATCAGCAAGTACACATATCTAAGTAAAATGGTGATGCATGTAATACGTGCACTATTAAAAATATTGCAAAAGAAACGTCAAAGTTTGCATTGGGTTTTAGCGCAACCAAAAGGGGGAAATAATAAGACAAAGTCAAACGTAAACGGGGAAAACAATGCAACGACTTACCTGATAGCTGAACTGCCTTATCACTTTGTACAACCTGTTCGCTTCTTCAGCAAAGTACTCCGCCTGTGTAAACAAATCTTGTGTTGTCTTTAGCGTCCCTTCGCCTTTCGTGAACTGGTACATGGACAGGGCCATCGCAGACATGTTTTTCGCCCTTTTTACTATGTCATTATTTTCCTGTGCACAAAGAGAAAATATACCTACTTAATTAATATTAATTTAATGGAGAATGTTGAAATTTAAATTAGCGTTTAATTTAAACAAAAATAGTATAATGTTTAATCATTCTTACCTCCATTTGCGTGTTGCTTTCTTGCCATTTCTCCGTTTCTGCGTCCATTTCACTACTCATTAGTTTCATTTCTAAACCAGATTTTGCTATCTTTTCTTGTTCCTCAGTGTCCAAACGAACCGCTTTAAGAGGTTTTGATGTTGTGCCATGTTTCTGTAAGTCATGGAGACTTACTTTCAATTTAATTTTTTTAATATTCTTACACAAGTGTAAATACGAATATAAATGCTCGGTGAAGAAAGAAATGATACACCTAAATTATATAAATATTAACTGTTATCTCTGGCGGCCTCGCCAGAAGCAATTGGGATCCGTCAAATGGGCATACACCACCTGGTGGCAAAACTCGTCACTAAAATGAGGGATAAATATCCGAGGGAATGGTATACATAAATCGTAAAATTGTTTATTAAAATAATAAAATACGTTAAAAAAGTAAAAATTTTTTTGATGATGGAGTCGACGAAGTTTTCTTCTAAAGTTAAATCAAATAAAAAGTTAATATGTTCAGTGAAAAGCTGCAATAGCACTTCAGACATAGATCTTCACTCTTCACCTACATTAACTACTTTCCAATAAAAACTAACCGTTTTATATATGTAAAAAATATATTCGGAAAATTAGAGAAAAAAGTAAACTAATAGAAGCTTGGATGAAAGCAGTAGGTATCAAAGAAGTGAATTCCGGAATAAAAATTTGTTCACGTCATTTTAATGCACATGATTATATTTCAGCAAGTATTTACCATCAGCCATAACCTTAATATTTAAAACTAGAATCATACTAAAATTATAAAGTGAGAAATTATTTATTCCTGTGTAATTGATTTAACACAATTCTAATGATACGATATAAGTATTTTGAGGTTAAGAACCTACCTGCTGCAATACAACAAAGTTGCAATAATGTGTTTGCAACGTTCTCTTAAATCGGCTTTGCACGTGCAAGTCATTGATATGATATTGCTTAAATCACCCAGAATCACCTCACCAATTATATAACGTGAATCACTTTTTAAATCCGAAGTTTGTAAAAAGTAGGCAGTAAACTTGACGGAATTTGAAGGCTAGCTTCCGGATTTGTTATTTCCGAATTTTATAATGTGATTGGCATTAAAAACACGCTCACCTTCAACGAAATTTCCTTTCCGAGGCTTTGTGTCAGCCCAATCACATATTGTGTCAATACTTATCATTTTATCGTAATTTAAGAACTTGGAAATTGCACGGTACACTATAGGAACTACGATAAATTTTCCCTAATCGACGCCATGTTTTTAGGTTCCTATTTGACGGATCCCAATATGTGATAGCATTTAATATCGCGTATAACTCAAGAGCGTAGTTCTAATTAAAAATCGGAGAGCACAGGTCATTCATAGAATTTCGATTTCTTTCGTATGACACCTCTCACGCAAATCTAATTTGAAATAGCGGTTCCGTTGCAGCTTCGTCCGCAGTATACGAGGTCTGTTCAAAAAGTACCGCAAATTTTGTGTTTTCTCAAAAATTATTTATTTATTCATGAATTATTTTGTCCCCTTCAAAGTAATCCCCATCAGATATTATACACTTGTGCCAACTTTTTTTTAAATATTAGAAATACTTCAAAAATAACTTTTTGTGATCTTATTCAACTTGTCCTTCGATGCCGTCTTTATAACCTCAATCGCAACATTGTTCTTCCAGGGCCTCTTCAGTTTCTCGAAGAAGAAATATCAGAGGGGGGCAAATCTGGGAAATACAGTAGCTGCGGCATTACTAGTGTGTTATTTTCGGCCAAAATACCAACATAACGCCACAAAAAAAATCGAAAATAGAATGTACGTAACCCGCAGAAATACAAAATTGGCGATACTTTTTGAACACACCTCGTATGTGGAAACATTGAGTACTCTATATAATTCAATAACATGGTTCTGATGAAAAATCGAAGAGCATACGTCATGAGTCTCATGGGTTCTTAATTATTATATCCAATTTAGAATATGTAGGATTTTTAAATAAGTATTAGGTAAATACCTAATTTATTTAATTAAAAACATGAAAGCAAATATATAACTCACCCCTGGTCTAGGCAGCGACATGTAAGTTTGTTTTTCAGGTCGGCACTGTCCAGATTCTAGCACTTCCTTGACGACGGCCGAAACGTCCGAAACAAGCCACTGAAACATGTCCGCGAAGACTTCTAAATTTTCCTGGGCTATTTTACTATTTGGATTTGCAGCCACCGTTTTCGCAGCGGTAATTACCTGATGATGGACAATAGAAACAATAAAAATGAAGAAAATGTACGAAAGACTTTACGTTAATAATAGTTTATTTCACTTCTAACTTGATAATCACTCACCTGAGGTCCGTATACTCGTAAATTAATTTCGGCAAATTTAGCGGTCACCTGTAGCGTCTCCGACATTGCTACGTGTCTAAGTAACTTACATACCTGCATAAGTAATAAAAATACAGTCAGGACGAAAACTTTACGATAAATTCGATTTATTTTACAGCGATATGCATAATTTGTTATTATTTTAAGTCGGTATCATTCATATTCATATGATTTTATTCATTTATTAATTTGTATATAAAATAGTTTTATTGGATAGAGTTAATTTCTTCTTTTATTAATTTACATAATTCTATTATAAGTGGTATCAATGCACAATTGACATAGTTATCCAGTAATCAATTCTCAAAATTGCTACTACTCAGCGTACTGGTAATTTGTAACTGACATCTCTCACACAAACTTGGGCAAAGCCCTCTACAAGATGACTCCAAACCCTAAATTCAAAGCTCTTATACTTCGTTTAGTTTCTCTAGCGATGTGACCTTTAGTTTGACCGGCGCGAAATAGAAAAGAATAGCACTAGGCCAGAAAAGAAAGGCCAAACTCTTAACCGGTGAGGAGCGTACAATCCGTACAGTACTGTACGGAAAAATTGACCATTTTATCCACTACAGTTGCATTGCTCAAATGTGCTGTTATTGGTACCAATTATTACTGAAAATGTCAACGAGATGTTTATTTATATTTGAAGACATATATTAAAAGCTTTAACGCTTGTTTTCGACTCGCACTACCATCATGATTGAACAAAACTTTTGGCAGGTACTGTGTGAAAGAGTATGTTTAATGAACAAGAGTCGATAGTATAATGAGCTTTTTTCTCCCTACCTACGATTTTGCCAGCGCGCATCCAAGACATTAGAAGGGGCACATCGCTAGAGAAAGTTAAGGAAGTATACTAGAAGTATCTTGACCTTTAAAACCCCAATTACCTTTTAAGATCTATGAACTTCGAATTACCAGTTAGGTACTTCAAAATCAATTGGATTCAAACTTCTAAGTACATTCGAGGTGTTTCAAGAACTTTAAAAGTGTTTGAAGCATTTGATAGTGCTTCAAAAGGTTTTACAGTGCTTGAACCATCTTTTCATTTGAAAATGCTTCAAGAACTTTTAAAGTGCTTCAAGTTGTTTGAAAGTGCTTGAATATCTTTGAATTACACACTAAAAAGCACTAATTTATTTACTAAACCCGAAACCCCAACAAAGGCTTGAATTGCAATGCTTCTAATCCCCTGAAAGGACTAAAAACACATTTTCAAGCACAAATCATTAACCACTGCCCAACTCTGCTCTCAAATTGTTGGTCGATATGTCGAAGGAATAATATCCGAACTACGTAACTGAAAGTGTCAAACTAACCTCTAATATGTGATCTAATGAATCTTGAAAGGCACAAGAGGTATGATGAAGTCTATCGGAATCTGGAATAGTTGCGTGCTGTCGAATGGCTGAAATAAGTTCCTGACTTTGTTTCGTGGTTGCGCTGAGTTCCTGAGCTTGCTGTAAGGCAGCCTGGAGCAATTCTCTAGACAAGTCCTTGGCCTCCGCCAAAGTTGCCAACACGCAAGAATCAAGCTCAGGACAACTTGTTGCGCCCTCGATTGCCATCTGAAATAACGTCAGCCCCATTTCACAAGTGGCAATGAAACGAAAACATTGTCACAAAAGATACATCTATGCAGAACGGGTAGATAGGTACATGTTAAAAGCGAAATATATCATTGCCTTTTTCCAGAAGTTAACACCTAACAATTTAAAAAGATTAGATTTAACTTGGGTCCATTTTTCAAAAATGTACTATTTGATTTGACGATTTATAAATATACAAAATGTACACTAGCAATACAGAAGAAAAAAGTAAGGAAGAAGAAGAAAAAATAACAAGATACCATATTTTTAAACAAGTACTACTATAAATTCATTAGGTAAATCATTACTGTAAATCAGAAATAATAGAGGGCCAAGAATAGTCCCTTGTGGAACTCCAGTTATACTATAGAGGCATGTTTTTCGTGTTCAATCTTCCCCAACGTTATCGAAGTTGGAAAAACGAGAGATACCATATTTTCAAACAAATGCTACTATAATTTAATTAGGAAAGTCATTAACGTAAATCAGAAATAATAGATGGCCAAGAATAGTCCCTTGTGGAACACCAGTTATACTATTGGGATCCGTCAAATGGGCATACACCATCTGGTGGCAAAATTTATAACTCGAATGAAGGAAAAATTTACATAGGAACTGTACACGCAAATTGTAAAATTGTTTATTAAAATAATAAAACACGTTAAAAAAAGCAAAATTTTTTTTTATGATGGAGTCGACGAAGTTTTCTTCTAAAGTTAAATCAAATAAAAAGTTAATATGTTCAGTGAAAAGCTGCAATAGCACTTCAGACATAGATTTTCACTCTCCACCTACATTAACTACTTTCAAATAAAAACCAACCGTTTTATATATGTAAAAAATATATACGGAAAATTAGAGAAAAAAGTAAACTAATAGAAGCTTGGATGAAAGCAGTAGGTATCAAAGAAGTGAATTCCGGAATAAAAATTTCTTCAAGTCATTTTAATGCACAAGATTATATTTCAGCAAGTATTTATCATCAGCCATAACCTTAACATTTAAAACTAGAATCATACTAAAATTATAAAGTGAGAAATTATTTATTCCTGTGTAATTGATTTAACACAATTCTAATGAAACGATATAAGCATTTTGAGGTTAATAACCTATCTGCTGCAATACAACAAAGTTGCAATAATGTGTTTGCAACGTTCTCATAAATCGGCTTTGCACGTGCAAGTCATTGATATGATATTGCTTAAATCACCCAGAATAATCACCTCACCAATTATATAACGTGAATCACTTTTTAAATCCGAAGTTTGTAAAAAGTAGGCAGTAAACTTGACGGAATTTGTTATTTCCGAATTTTATAATGTGATTGGCATTAAAAACATGCTCACCTTCAACAAAATTTCCTTTCCGAGGCTTTGTGTCAGCCCAATCACATATTGTGTCAATACTTATCATTTTATCGTAATTTAAAAACTTGGAAATTGCACGGTACACTATAGGAACTACGATAAATTTTCCCTAATCGGCGCCATGTTTTTAGGCTCCTCCCATTTGACGGATATGGCATATTTTTCATTTTCAATCTTCTCCAACGTTATCGACGATGGAAAAACGACAACAAATTAATCAAACGATGCACGTCGTGCCGCAATTACCGCCGAACGTCATTATTACTGCAGATATTTAATTAATTTGGAATGGAAATTAAGTCCCTGAAGATGAAGGTGCTTACCAAGTTCGCGTACAAGCCGAGCAAGTGATCGAGCTCGCTCCGCAGCCTGTCTATTCCATCTAAAATAGCTTGACGATGCTCGTGACTTGTATAGGCACTATCTGTAAAATCCTGAGTTCGCTCTAAAATAGCATCCAAGGCAGCCGGTATAGAATCTTGATAAGAAGGATCTGAAAATTAAACCGAATCTAAGCCTGAAGTTTCGACAGTTAGCAGTTGTCATCTACCAAATTTTGCTACTAATTGAACTACGTATTTCAAATATTAGACAAAAGGTTTAAGTACTAAAGTATCTAATAAAACATAATTATCAATCAATGGTTTGCTTGAAAGATGATAACGAATTATTTTTGTTTTTATTTTAAAAAAGATTAATTTTCATTTATATTTTTATTTATTTTAATAACAAAAAAATGTTATAAAATGCTTAATTAATATTTTATTTATTCACCAAAGCAATTATTGAAAGAGATTTGCAAGCAAAAGTTTATTTTGCTTTGACTAAAATTAACGCTGCCGCAGTTATAATCATGCTTTTTTTACTAGGCATAAATATATTGTTACATGTCTATCGCAAAAACAGCTTTATGTAAAAAGCTGCAATACAATCTAACATCCAAAGTTCATATACCTATGTTAAGACTATCGCACGTGTATTTACTTACATAATTAATACATATTTAATTAAAACACAAGAATGTTGCAACAATAATATACCTAATAAAAACAACTTGACAATTGTTTCAGTCTATTCGGTCATATTTATAAGTACAGAAAGTATAAATATTGAAAAATTAGAAGTTTAATCTTAAGCAATTACATTGTCTACACTTTGATACACAATGACCGAATAGTTCGAAACAATTGTCCGGTTATTTTTTATTACATTATTGTTGAAACATTCTTGTATTTTATTTAAATAGATACCCATCTATACTATAGATACCTACATGTATATGTCCCTATACGGTAAATATCCAAACAATAGCCTGTAAATATTAAAAACTATATTGCAATATCGCTTTACTTAAAATCGAACATTTTTATCGTTATATTATACCATAAAATAATTTTCGAAATTATTGTAATATTCCCAAAAATATGAAAAATACTTACTCATACATGCATCGAAAGCATTTCAGTATTATTTTACCAACTACAACACCAATTACAAAATGCATATGAATGCACAGCTTTTTATTGCAAGTCATTGCCTCATCAAAGTGAAAGTAACTACAACCACTCATGCGCAGAGTGAGATTTAAGACATCAAACATCACCCTTCTACAAGATCAACTGAAGAAGTGAAATATTCGTTGATTTATATACAATAAAATAATAAAAGCCAAAAACATTATGCTTGGTTAAGAATATGCTAGGTAAAGAATACGGATTGCGTACTTTTCACAAATCTACCAAAAAACATACACTAGTGTACACCAACCTTTGATTCGTTTTAAATAACCATTAAAATGATAACTTACTAGGAAGCATTATTAATGCAGTAAAGCAAAATTCATTCGTATCTACGAAGTATTTTTTATATGGAATTTATTTTTTCAATGGTTTATAGTTTATTCTGGTAATCAGTTTACTTGTCCCAACAAAATCCTTCTCTCTTCAACTGTTTTAAGGTGTTCTCAAAATTTAACCATCTCAAACTAACGTCAGGTTTAGAGCTTTTCTTAGACATTCAAAATGCATAAAATTGAGATAAAAAAATGTAAATTGATGTTAGGATTAGTTTTGTTCCAACTAAGCGAAAATATTTGATTTTTTTAAAGACATTTCTCCTATTTTTAACTTCAATTTCGTTTTTATTAGGGAGTCAGCGACGTAGTATATTTATTAGACTACATTTTAGTGAGCACCATGATTCCATGGATTATTTAAGCAATTTTTTCACACTTTACTGCTTTCAGCTCTTTCACCTATTTCCCATGATTCCTAAAAGAAGACCATCTGCCTTAATCGCTACTTTGCCCTGCAGTAGGTGTTTTGGCGAGGCGATTTGGAAATGAGAATATCAAAATTTAATGATCAAAATGGATAAAGGAAATGGAGGAAGGTAATATGAATCAGCCAACCAAATACGTGCTCCGCTACCGTCACCTCATTTCGATCATTTCATTTTGAAAATCTTATTTTAAAACGGTTTCGCGAAAGGTACTAATATTTAGGTGGGAAAACCCACCCACAGCCAACAGCTGGTGGAAATAAAATACAAAGTCTTTATGATTCAAAACTATAAATACATACAATAAAGTATTTATGAACTCTAAAACTTAAAAGCTATAACTTTTGCATGTCTTATAACCCTTTGTTTGTAGACTAATCATGTAAAATATATTGTTGAAAATACTTTTCGACTTGACTTTTAATTTCCTTTCACGAAATGCAAAACTTACTCAATAATAGGAAATTCAGAAAGACATTAACAAATTGTACAATCTTCAATGCATGACTGCTAATGTGGTCGCACTTCTTACGTCACATAAAAGTTATGTTGAACATACTATAATCAAGTACAGTCACTCGGTTTAACAATCTACCTACAAAAACTTGAACTTATATTCTTGTATTCCTAATTATGTATCTCATTCTTCGCTTCACAAATCCTAGTTGTGTCCCACATTATGTTTCAAATAACTGCCTTAGGTGTGTATATATCTCTTTACAGTAGCGGTATATCATCATCATAAGGTCGTCAGTTCTAAGACTGGTTGGACACGTACCTCTACTCTTTCCTATCCTTAGCTAATCTTCGCATTTCCCTAAAACTAGAACAACCCACATCCTTAACTATTTGCGAACAGCAATCTAATCTAGGTTTCCATTTAATCCTCTTAACTCCTGTTTCTGCCTCTAATATATCTTTGATTAGACCTTCATACCTGAGAAGGTGTCCTACTAAACTATCTCACCTATTTCTTATTGACTTTCATAGAGTTCACTGTTTACCTATTCTTTCTAATACCTCTTCGTTTCTAATCCACGGTATTTTATCATTCGCCTGTAACACCAAATTTCGAATGCTTCCTACCGTTTCTTTCCCGCTGCGCCCACCGTCCATGTTTCGCACCCGTACAGCACCGCACTCCAAACATACACTTTTAAAAATCTTTTTCGAATTTCTGAATTAACCGTTCGCGAGCATAGAAGTGGCTTCTTTTTATTAAAGGCGACTCTACCCTGCACTATCCTTTGCTTTATATCCCTACTACTCCTTCCGTCCTGACTTATCTGACTTCCTAGATACCTAAAATCAGCCACTTCTTCTAATTTTTCGTCTCCTATCTTTATATTCGCTCTTTCCCTACGTTTTCTTCCCTTACATAGGTACCAGCATTTTTGTTTTACTTTTATTTATTTTCATGCAATACTGTTTTATCAATACCGCTTCCATTTTATTTAAAGCTATCTCTAACTCCTACTGCTAGATGCTAACACAGTTATATCATCTGCAAATCTAAACATACTAATCTTTTGCCCCTGGCAGTGGCAGTATAGACAAAAAAACATTTTACAGCCAGCTGCTTTTAAATTTTGAATCGATTTACGCAATTTAGGCAATTTTCCTGAATCACCTAGGCAGGTGGAACATGAATTATGAGTTAACTTTGCTAATGCCATAAACCGTAAACATCGCTCGCTATTCTTGGCGTTCCATTTAATAGGAAATGCAAATTACATGCGATTCCCAACACAACAAGGTTTTAAAAATTTCTAATTTATTAAACTGCTTTGCCTAGAAACTCAGTTATTATTACTTTTTTCAAGGTATAAAGGGGATATTATATGGAGGATGTTGTCCCATTAATATCTAGTGGATAGGCCTTTCATAACAAATGGGAGACCCTAAGACCATTAAAAGAATTTAATTTTAAGTTTTATTTGAACGTTTTAGATTGGCACCATAGACCAGTCTCTTGCGCACCACTACCATAAATAAAAATATTTTTAATTTCTCAATCAACAGTCAATTACCATTATTACAGTCACAACTGGCCACCAATGGTAAAAAAGTAAAAATCTTCCTTCACTTCCTTCCTCAAAAGGCATTATTTATTCGTCTAGATCAGGGATGGCGAACCAATGGCACGCGTGCCACTAATGACACGCGACACAATATTTTGGGCACGTCACTAATGTTTCTGTGATTGATTCTTAAATCAAGGAATTTTCAGCAAGATTTTCTCACTTCAGAGAATTATCGGAAATACTAATACGAAAGTTTATTATGTACCCTGATGTGACATTCGATAAAATAAATTGAAGAATCTGAAATGCAGCTGATTGATTTCCATTCTAGTTCAATATGATTCAAAAAGTTGTTAGAACAAGGAAAGAGTTAGAAATAATTGAAACAGAAAGATTGACGGGTAATACAAGTGAAAATGCTAATAACAAAATTTTGGATACATGGAATGCGATAACAAACACATTTAATTATTTGACAAAGCTGGCATATGATATTTTAATAACGTTTTCATCAACCTATGCCTGCGAGTCATTATTTTCAGAAATTAATAACATCAAAAACTCGCAGTTACAAACCGTTTGGTAGATGACTCCAGTTCAGCATGCATTCTGGTAAAATAAACATCTTACAACCCTAACATAAGTTATTTGTCATCTAATCTGCAAAAACATAAGTCACACTAATTTTACTTTAATTTAAATTACACGTATAATTTAAACATTGCAAAATGTTCCTATTTTCTTGTAGAATTTTGAGTTGATATTATTTATTATCATTATTTTTCCAATAATCACAGAGACAAAATTATTTGATGGCACGTCTATGACCTGCTTGGCACGACGGTACTTAAAGGTTCGCCATCACTAGTCTAGATCTATGCTGCGCAACCCCATCAGAGTCGCAGGCCACAAAGTAAATAAATCAATTTCAATAATCTCGCTAATTTGAACCAAAAACTCATTACGAAACTTGAATTAAATATTTATTACAATCGTCTGAGAGCAAATTCCAGGACTTTAAAAGTACCTACAAAACTACAAATTTTTGTTAATCCTTTCACGATTAGCTTGACTGAAATAATTAGCGAATTACAAAATCATTCTGCAGAAAAAATTTCTTCAGTCAAATTCTTCAGAAGAATTTGCAGATGATTTCTGAAAATTGTTACCAAAGGAAGTCTCTCCTGCAATAACTATAGTCTGGCCTTTCAATTTTTAAGTAATTTTAAATCAACATGTGTTTTCAAATCATAATTTTGTAAAAAATAAATATCGCACATCTATGAGTATTATATATTTGATTTGAAGAACATTGATTGTACCAATCACTTGAATTTAGATTTTTGTTGCATAAAATTTTGTTTATCCATTTGGCAGTAGATGCTGTTTATTTTATTCATTTAATAAATGACAACCAAATTTCAGAATGTTGATCTCTTTTTCGCCTAACAATTAAAAAAGTTGATCAGGTTTGACCTAGAGTCTAGACGATAGAAAATGTAAATTCACCAGTGACAGCGTGTGTGAAAAACTTTTTTACCATAACTCTACCGAAAAAACGATATTTTTTCCTGATTATAGAAACTAAAGCGCAGCATTCCCTCTCGGGTAAGAAACTGTAATTACTCCTTATTGAGAAAGGATTGTCTTTCTTCTCTTGGTGCGAGTCATACTATTGTGTGATGCATTCCCATCAGCTGATGAGTGGACAGTCAGTCTAATCAACACTTTAGTGTAAATCTGGAGAATAGGGCGGAAGTGGTTAGGAAAAGGAAGATGATAAGAAAGCTTGGACCAGTACAGGCGGACCCAAAATCCACCCGAAAGTAAAGCAATGATTTAGAGTTGAACAAGCCTCTCGACTTAGAAGATGTACAGGTCGGACGAAGAAAGCTGGCGAGCGGTCGCGCAGGTACTTGCCCATTTATGACCTATTTGGGTAAGTCACTTGGAACCGAGACACAAATAAGCTTTCAGTAGGCGTAAATTATAGTATTCATACAGACAGGACAGTAGCGTACTAGAAAATAATGTAAAAACATAACTTACCAAAAAAAAAAATAAATAAACCTATTGCTTTTGTTTTAAAGTTAGGTTCCACATTCACTGTCATCATAGGAATCTCTATCACTGTCACCAACATCAACAATTAGTTCTTCTGTTTGTCTGTCTATTACTTGCTCACTGATCCCTATTTTTAAATATTTAGTCTACGCCCCTGATAGGAATACTGAAGAATGAGGGCTGCAATCGTTATACATAAAACTGCCTACTTTTGCCACCGCGCATCCACGCCATTTTAAAATTTCCGCCAGATTCATCTATGTGATAGTGTTTATGCCTACTACGGCTAGATACAGGTAAACCGAATAAACAAGTAATATGAAAGATTAAGACCTCAGTGCATTCAATAAACCTAAAAAGCGAGTGAATCTAAGACGGTAACTATTTTAATCCCCGTTCTGTAAAGTTATAACAACGTAATCTCAAACCGAACTTGTACCTTTTACTTGAGAAACTAATTAAACTAGATCAAAGTTGCCTTAAAGTTTATTTAACTTCCCGAACACCTCGCGTTTTCTTTAATATAACCAGACACCTACAAATTTAAGACTTACTTTAAAATTTTCCACAAAGTTTCAAACAATTTAATTCACAGACATGTTCTGCTGTATTGTCTTTTATGTTTTAAAATACTTCGTTGGTTTAGAAAATTTCCAGCTAAAAGGAAAAGAAAATCACTATTTCTGGAAATTGCAAAATTCCTTAAAAATCCTTATACAATAAATACGAGACATAGTCGGTGTTTGAGAAATTATTTTTGCCCCACACTTACCTTTAATTATTAAAAACATACCTTAAAAGACAGAAAATGAAAAAACGATTGAAACATTTAAAAACTTTTTCTTAGCATTTTGACCCCTACTTAGTAATTGTATAACTAATAATTTCATTTCTACCGTAGGTAAATAATATATTGTCTTAAAAATAAAATTAGTATGTTTGAAATTTTTTAATTAAAATCAGTTGTTTAAATTTACTAACAGCTACATAAATAAAACAGTGAAGCCGAAAGTTCCACAAAAAACGCTTAAGGATGTTTGGGAAGTACAATCAGAGACAAGAGTACATAAAATTAGAAATTCGTGATTAATTAGATTTTGCAGCATATCATGAGGTAAATAAATACTATCTACACTAAAAAAAAGTATACGGTTTGAGAGAAAATTTGGAATTTGACCAAAAACTTTGAATAAAATAAGAAATAACGAATAATATGGAAAATTTTTAACTGACTTTTGGCAGTGAATATGCCTTGATTTCAACTTCGAAACAAAAAAATATTTAGTTTCAATCTCTATTAATAATGAGCGTAAAACTTTTTAATATGTTTAAATAATAATTAAAACTTTAAAATTGCATTTATTTCAGACAATTATAAATATTATCATTATATTATCAAGTAAAAACGAGATTTTCAGCTAATTTTTCATTTTTCCTCGATAACCATTTAGTGAATTTGAATAACCTTACGCTACAGTGATTCTCTAGAGTTCAAGTTACTTATCATAAAAGTTAGAAATTTTTTTGGTAGCTTTTTTTCTGTTAATAAAAACCAATGTAATCTGTTCGGTTAACGAATCTCCATAAAATGACGTGTAAAATTACAATTTTTTAAAATTTCAACAACATTTTAACTGTTTAGTGAATCGATTTGTAATTTTTACAGGAGTTTTAGAATTGAATGAGGAACGTTCTTCCAAACTTTTATTTGTCTTGTAGCATTTTGACATACCTCCCAAACATCCTTATAAACCTAATAAGTGCTTCGATGGCCAAAGAAACATGTGTGACAAGAAATTTTCCCAATTACACCCTGTTTTTCCCATTGTAAAGTGTACTTACATAAAATTAATTAAATCAAAAATAACAACGTAAATTATAAACACTATTCAAAATTGCCAGTTTGTCTAATAAAGGACAGACTGTTCATCCTAAAACAACTGTAATTCCCAAAGTTACTCAGTATCTGATAGTGTACGAAAAGGGGTTATGCAAATTAAACCAAACCTTTCGGAATGTTTGCCTTTAGCTGCTGCTACCGAAAGTTCAACAAAAATTAACGATGCATGAAAGATCTGCGTATCGCTTGTAATTAGGCCGAGATAGAAACTTGAAATGAGATTTGTTCATCTCGAAACTCCATATTATTCTACCTATAATTAAAAACTACTATTGAAACAGCAACAGTATTTGTACCACAAATTTTGTTTGAATTCATTTAAACAAAACCAAAAACAAATAAAAATTGAAATGATTGATAACACACTTGGTTTTGTTTATTCAAAAAAAAATGTGACATACGTTTCAACTTTGAAACAATTCATTAAGAGTTAATAATAAAAGTCATCTCTCCTGTCACCATAACACACTAATGAATCGGATTAATCTTTGTCAAGAAATCTTAAAATCTACTTTTGGTATTAAAATTGCTACTTTTAAATCATTTACCTATATGGGATCTAGCTTATGAAAACTTAGATTGGACAATCAATCGAAGTCGACAATCGAAAAATTACTAGGACTCTTATTAAGTCCCAAGTAAATCTAAACAAGCACATAAAGGATAAATATTCGATGATTGAATAATGTCGATGCGTTGCATCTAATAACAACACTGCGGCCTGGAATATATTAGGTTTTGTTTGTTGTACACCATTAATTAAATTATTAATAAGAAAAGACGTTTGATTGCTAATATGCCGTACTACTTAACATGAATTTTCGAATGAAGGCCTTCGAAATTTCTATCCCTACTCGCATTGCCTTACACTATCGACAAGGCTTACGCCCTAGATGAATCGTAAAATTATATAAAGAGAACCATTTGGAGATTTTAAGCACCGACGCACAACAAACGTTAAAAAAATTCATGCTTAACACTAAATATTTTTCCATAAAATTGTTCGTTCTTATGGTTAGTTTTATTTCTTTAAGATTATGGGTAGTATCGTAGTTGAAAACGACCAAGACTATTGTTACTACTTTCTTCTAGTTATTTCCGAGTAAAAAATAATCCTTAACCAAAGATTTTAACTATGGAATCATCTTACTCTTACATTTTATCAATCATTCAATCAATTAATTGAAACAGTAAAGATGAATTTTTTGAACAACTACATAGTCTGAGAATTTTTATAATCGTTTTGATTAACTAAAAAGATCACTGAACCGAATTTGATGAAACTTCTTTCAAATCATATTGACGTTGAATGCTTCGATTGGCACCCCAAAAAGAAGTCGATTTATCCGTTAGATTTCGTGAATTTTAAGAATCCGTTAATAAAAATAAACTCATTCAGCTAACACAAGCTTCATTCGGGCCGAGCTGTGAAAGAAGGCAAGTGTAAAATCATCTTTTAGAAAGAATTGACTGTTCCGTAATAAATCGCCGAAAATCCATCCTTTCTTATAGGAACCCCTCACAAATCGATAATTACCTTACTTAAACTTGCGCAATCTTTGAATATAACCCCCGTTAAGACGCGAAGAAAGGATCTTTCAGCAAAAAAAACTTCCCTATCTCCAATAACAACGGGGAATGATAAGTTACTTTTTCTTTAACTGCGAAATTTTTCGCAATTTCTCACCTAATGCGACGGCCGTAAACATGAGTTACGTTATAAATGGATAAGCATTAGCGCAACTTGGTCCGTATATTCGTATCTGTCCCAGACCCGAACCCGTCGGGTTTTCGTCGTGAATTTTTTGTGTTCAACAACTAACTCATCTGTCATGCTTGCCATCCCAGAAATCATTTGTTAAATTTTAAGATCGTCAGCAAAAGGTCGTAGAGGTACGATGGTACGTAGATAATAAGTACGCTTTTATAGTTCGGACGATCAAAATTGCCAAAGTCTGCAATAAATTATCTGTAAGAATGGTTTCCACTTGGAACTGTAGTCATTCGCTATGTTTTGAACACGCCCTTGTTAAGTTAGAAAATGCTTCATGAGGAGTAGAGACAAAGTGAAATGAGATAATCGAATAATAAGCAGTAAGGTAAAAGGCCCAGTTTCTGACACTCTAAGAGTAACATCTGAGATTATATTACGATAACTAAAATAATATTTAATTAGAATAAATAATTTTTATACTATAAACAAGTTCAGAGTTTCTAGAAAAACTCATATAGGCGATATAATTATTTGAAGCGAATTAGTAATTTTAATTTATGATTTAAAAAGTGATGTTTGAAGACCCAGTTTCTGACACTTAAAATTTCTTGTGTTGTAGTTTCTGACACTGCCATCGGCCTAGTTTCTGACACTCATATTTGGTAATGATTCTCTCTCG
>NW_020438946.1:225265-230454 GCF_000699045.2 Agrilus planipennis
TAACCCTGCTTTCACACAGACGGTTTTCTAACGGCAACCGTGCCGTGCCGTGCCGTAATTTCATTTTGCTTTGCGTTCACACTGCACACGGTTTTTCACGGTTTAGTTTTGTTTTGATACATGACCAAAATGGACGAAAGAAAAAAACGCATGTTGTTACTAATGATATGGCATAATCGCAGAAAAACACAAAAAACAAGAAGATTTTGGATTCATCCACTACTTGAAAACAGACAATTGATGGGTGAATTTGTAACATTATTTCATGAGCTACGAGAGGATAGCTCCAAATTTTTTAATTATTTTCGAATGTCCATTAGGAGTTTCGATGAATTATGCGTAAAATTGCAAGATGATTTAAAAATTAGTAATAGTCATCAAAATTAATTGACAATGATTACGCTTTATTTAATATCAAGAGGGAAATAAAAAAGGCTGCTTAGGTACGCAAAAGATCAGGGTCGGCTTTATAACCGCCTGGTTGTCTTTGTTTTCTTAAATTCCTGAGAATGTTGAACTTTTTGAAGTGAAACGTTTCATGCGAGTTGCTATGTAACGAAATCATGCAACGGATGTCCCCCCTCTGCTCAGTCACGTAGTCGAGTTCGTGGTGAGGATTGCTTGAGACGTGAGCGCGCTTCAATGCAACTTTCGTTACAGGCAACTCCGGCATATATAGTGTAGCCCTAACAAAATGTATGAATGTATTTGTATGTGTTTGTTATGTGTGCCTACACTCTACAGTCGAAACGACGCCACTGACGCCAATTCCTCAACCCCTATCCCGGTTTGTTTGTGTGTTTGAATTTGAAGTTTCACTTCAATAGCGTGTTGTATAATTACACGTTGTATTTTTTTTAAAGTCCGATCCTGGCAACATGCTCAAATTCTACCAATGTGCATCTCTTTCTGTAACACATTAATTGGTGTAATGTTATTCCTTTTTCTTTTTTAATGTCCGCTGCAATTCCTACCTGGCATCTCTTTTCTATGTTTACGTTTCCCTACGTTTGTTGTGTTTAAAAGTAGGCGTTCTATCGGCAACCGCTCTAGTCTAGTTAGTAAGTTGCAAAACAAAATAAATGCGACAGTTTTATTGTGGATTATGCTAATATTGAATTTTTAGGTACCTAAGCAAAAGATCAGGGTTGGCTTTACAACTGCCTGGTTGGAATAATATCTTTAAACAAGCTTCTTGCTTTTCTAAATTCAGGAGAACGTTGAACTTTCTTTGAAGTCCGATACTGGCAGCATGCTCAAATTCTACTAGTCTGTTTCTTTTTCATTATTACTAGTGTCCGCTGCAATTCCTTTCTGACATCTCTTTTCTATGATTACGATATTCCCTATAAGGTCTGTCTTGAGTAAAAGTAGGCGTTCTTTTAGCAACCGCTCTAGTCCAGTTAGTAAATTGATAGAAGAAGGCAAATGCAACACTTTTATTGCGGACTATGACAATTTTAAAAGTCCTAACTATATCTAAACTTCGTTTGGATCTAAACCAAATTTTTTTTTATCTATTTAGCCTTTTGTCATCCTATTTCAACAGTTACTGCGACTATAATTCCAATCAAACGATTTAAATGGGAATTATCAGACATTATATTGGTTGACATAAAGTAGGTATTTTTAAATTTGAAATAAACAAAAAACGATGATTTGAATTTATAATTAATTAATTTGCAAAATTTGAATAGGTTCTCTGCAAATTAAAAGAACAAAAATGCTCTTATAACCGAATTCCAAGGGATCTTCCAGCTTGGCTTACGTAAAAGAAAAATTTTAATTTAAAGATTCCAGTATTTTCATATATTTTAATTCTGTCTATTGAACGATTGGCTTTTGCATTACGTTTGTTGTTTTTTAGTACCTATACTGAGCACCTATAATATTTATTTTTTGGTTTAACATGTCTACGGAAAGAGAAACCGAATTGATAAGTGAATTATCACAGAATAAACGCCGAATAAATTAAACGTTTCAATACATGATTATAATGTTTAGAAATCCACTAGGATTGGACTTCTACAATGTTCTGCAGACAACATTTATTAGTCAAAATGTACCACTAGTTATTTAAAACAGACTTTAGATATCATCGTTAATGAAACTGCTTAGTGCTTACGTTCTTTCGATTTGCGTTGGCTTGTTTCGTTCTTCTTAACTTATTTTTAGCTTCTAATTAAATATTTATCGATTCTTTATAAAAATCTGGGGTAGTGAGGAATCCCTGATCCCTCAAAACGTTATTCTCCGTTGTAATTTATAAAAAGAATTTGTTGAATCTTCTTCTCCTTTTCTTCTTGATTTTGTTCAGCAGGCATTTAAAAACGAACTAGTTAAACCGCCGCACAACAAATAATAAAACAACATACTAAACGTTTTAATTAACCCTGTAATGCGGTTTTTACTGCTCGTATAAAACCACTTTCATAGTCTATTACAATACCTATTAAATTTATGAGTGATAATTCTACAATATAACACAACAATTACAACAAACTGCTATTAAGGGGTTTTACAGCAGAATAAATGGAAAGGATTCCATATTGTTAAATATATTAAGTATCATAATGCTTTATATATACATACATAGGGAAAATCATTGTCCTTGAGGTAAAGAAATATCTTCACTGGGTCTCATTATTGTTAAGAAAATTTTAGACAATAACTGAACAATTGTACGCTTGTAAGGGGAATCAGTTAAAGACCTTGACCTTAATATTTGTGGTCATTTTAAGGTCAAGCAATGGAGAGAGAGGAAACATTGTAACCAAGTATTCATGAAATTAATTTTCTGTTAATGTTGAACGAAAAACAACAAGTATCTGTAAAACCATAATATAACTTCACTTTTTCGGAAAAGTTATATCTTTAATAGGGCAATCGACGGAAACCTTGAGTGTGACCTCCATCTTAGTGCTCGATATCATTTCAAATTGAAAGTTTTTGACGTGACAACGTCTTATAATTCGATGGAGCCGGCTGCAGGCACGAAAAAACATGACTCATGCGGCGTTACCTCGCTCTGAGGCGTTCCATTTAAGACTTGAAGTGCAAGCGAGAGCGCGGAACGAGCGACAAAGAGGCACAATCGGCCTCCGCGTTCGGCAGCGTTCGACATCTGTCTCTCTCCTACTTGAGTGAGCGATGCGTCCGCGTGGACAGCTGCTATACAATAATACATTTCCATTTACCTCCTTCTCTATATCCATACAAAATATCTATCAAACAAATAAAATTAAAAATTTTCTTTTGAAAAATGAAACCATTCCATCAGTATTTTCTTATGACGTTGTCACGTTCAACTATCGTCAGTAAACCGACTTTACAGACAACCGACTTTTTTTTAATAGGAATGCAAATTTTTTACCTCAGCAATCGATAGAGCAAGAAATTTGCAGTCAGAAATGCCATTGAAAGGTCATCAGACACTCCAACTACTTACTTACTCCAATAATCAATTAATGATGAACCAAACAGGACCAAAACCAAGATCGTCCCCGTCATGGTATTAGTCTTGGCCTTGACCTTGCTCAAATACTTCTAGTCTTAGTCTCGCTGATATAATCTCAGTCTTAACCTTACGTGTTAAGTCCTGGTATTGCTCATTTATTCTGACACTCAGGGCCGTAACGAGGCCGGTTCAAGCGGTGCGGCGCACCGGGGCCCCCGCAGTCGAGGGGCTCCTTAGCAGTTTTCTGTTTTCAAAAAATGACTTCTAAAAAAAACTATGCTGTTTTCGCCGTACCACGTGATGCTGCCAACTGCCATGCCGACACCGCGACGTTGGCATCACCGTGAGAGGTTATCTGTCAGTGCTGCACGGGGAATCATCTATTCGTGAAATTAAAACATTTTTTTTAATGACATTTTTCTGATCATCAATTTTAAGAAGGGCCCCTTGCGGAATACCGCACCGGGGCCCCGAGCTCATCGCTACGGCCCTGGCAAGCAAAAAGTGACCGCAAAATAGCCCATTTTCTCGCCCTTAACTTTTGGTTTAAACTACTGCTAAATAATTAGTACCTATTGATGAGCACATGTTTGGTTTCTGCCGATAACAGGATGAAAAACTGCCCCTTATCTAAGATTATAAACCCGAATCAGGAGAAATATAGTGAATGTACCAAATATTGCATATCAATCGTATCTTTATCGTAGGTTTTTTTCTGCATTTATTTTATGACTGACCTATGATGGGGTAAGAAAACGGGGTGGAACTTTCTCCGTTATATTACGTTGTTAAAAGTTATACGTGTAATGTTTACAGGTTTGCAAAGGACATAAAGCATTTACCTTCATGATGGTTTTAGCACTTTTTGATTATAAAAAATTTAATAAAAGCTTATTGCAGTATTTGCAAATCGAGGCGAAAAGAATATTTTCTGTGAATTATGATGTAATATATTTACTACTGTATTATGTAAGGGAGAAATTTCGCCATTTTCTTTAAAAACTTGACTATCCGAAAATAATTATAATCAAAAGAAAAACTATTCTCGCAATAATAACAAAAGAGAACGATTATATGCTACGCTATAATTAAGTAAAAGATTTTATTAGATTAAAGATAATACGCAAAGATTAAAATTCTGATTTTAACATGTGCGTTAAAAAGGGAAAGCCTACAAAAGAAGTAAAAGTTAGGAATATGGTCATCTTTGTATCATATTTATATAGCAGATTGCCTTGTACAACTGTATACATAATTTACAAAAATAACAATTCGAAAATAAATTTTTTATGTGATGACAAAAGCTGACACTTCGTATTTAACCGTAAAAACCGTATCGTACAGCAACAGTTGAAAGTCGAACCCTTATCGGTTCATTCAGGGACGAAGGCCAGTATATTTACTATTTACGCTACTCAAAAATTTTTAAAAACTTTAATACAAAGTCTACCTGAAACGAGTGATATTTGACAAAAAGGAGCTAGAAGGACGCGACGTACATAATATCCAACGAAAATAATTTGTTCGGCCGGTGGGGGGAAAGGGCTACAGCTAGGTTGCCACCCGTACTTTATTATAAACTATTATACTCTATTTCGACTGTGCGTACGTTATACTTTACAAGACACACAAAGTACGCGAAAATACTTTATTTAAGGCCTTAAGTAAACATCGTAATTTTGTAAGCGATTATTCGAAATTCAGAGTATTTTTACATCAATAATATTGCACA